>NW_017806274.1:258616-275345 GCF_001891065.2 Hippocampus comes | reverse complement strand
CTTAAATGGGCTGCCGACCTCGCAGTCGGCCTGAGAGACGTTTTGATTCGCGACGCATATGATCTGCTTGTCCATCTAGGGGGAAAGGTAGAAAATATTTCAGGAGACTAAAATGGTCATTATCTTTGCCACATTTATTTTCTTTGTATTATTTTTAGTGCTGTCAGTTTAACGCGTCATTATCGGCATTAATTTAACATTTTTTCACTCGATTGCGATTAAATATTTTAATCGTTTGACAGCACTAATTATTTTATTTCTACGGTAGGCTATTTGGTAAGATTTGGCGCTCACTACAGAAGCTTTATTGAGCTTTATCTGATGTTTGGCAAGGTTCAACTTTTTCTCCAAGGCGTGCATACATCTATGCGGAGAAAAAAACGTCCATAAAATCCAAACTAGTAGGGCATTTGTTCAGCTATTTTCAGTGGTCGAAGTGGGCATAAGTACAGAAGTACGCATTTTAGTGATCCAAGTCTTTTGACACGAAGCAACTTTTCGCTTGATTTCTCCTCGCATTAAACATTTTCTTTCTTCCAAGTCACCTAGTGCGATACAACTCTTGTTGTAGGTACTGTCAGATCTTTTATAATAGCCCTTGGTTATCTACTTTACCGTGCTGCGATGTGAGCGGACGCCCGAATACGACAGCGTGTCGGGGAACGAGCCCATCAGCTTGGCTTCATAGGCATCATCGCCGTTCACGTTGCTGACGGTCAGCCGCAAAGCCAAGTCCTTCCTCTCGTAAGTCAGATGAAACACAGACACGTTGTCCCTTCTGTGGACCCACAAAGAAAGCACTTTGCATATAGCTACTGAAAACGTGTGCAGGAAATCTCATTCCTCCAAATTTCGTTTTCTGCCGCTTTTGCCACAGGTGAATTGAATGATCTGAATATTGAGAAGTTGGAAAGAGAACCGTGTGAATCTGTTATGTTGAACGTGTCATGGGAAACGAATGGTGGAGTTTCTTGTTTGTTTTTTTAGCAGTTAGACTTAAAAAAAAGAGGAGTGTGGCAAAACTCGATTTTTCAAATGAGAAAAATAATATCACGAATGGTGTGAAGTTTTGGAATATGCTGTGAAGTTGCAATGGTGACAATGGGTGGAGAAGTGTGCGCGTAGAAGCACATCAAATAGGTTAGGACAATAAAACAGGTGTAAAATAACGTGTGAGTGCTTCCAGCGGTCTCACAATAATCTTAGACATTAACTGCAAATGCATTGAAAACGGGTGTACTTAGGCAGTTATTATTTCCAAGACCACTAGAGGGAGCTCGCACACCACTAATGCAGGGGTCATTTATCTGCTCATCGTCACCGCTAGCTTGCCAAATTTAGACCAATTAAAAGAAAATGTTGAAATGTACAATATTTTGTGTATTCCTTTCTTCGCTATTCATGGTTAATTTTGTTTTTTGAAGCTGTACACTGTTGTAACGCATGACTTCCCCCTCTGAGGATTCTATCTTATTTTCAAGAGGTTCTTTCCGTTACTCACGTGGGCAAAGGCGAGTAAATGTCTTGATTGCTTTGCTTGTACAGCAATTTGTAGTCCATCATCAGGTTACTGCGACAAACATGATCACTTCCGCATCCTTCCTTGACAAAATTCACCTCCAAAAACAAATGCGATGAAGAGCGAGCTGTTAGCACGTTGACTTACTGACAAAATGAATCGTCGCTTGTACCTCAACGGTTTCTTTGTTCGACTGAGAAGAGTCCAAAATTGGCATCAGCGGCGGGAGGCCGCTCTTTGCCTTATGTCGCTTGGTACCAACTATATGTGCGGAAACCTCCATGGGAATGCTTCGCATCTTATCCTTAATGTTGTCCTGTATAAAAAAAATAAAAAAACAAAGGTGTTAAGTTATGTTTCTTTGACAAAAGAAGAAACGTGGCATGTGAAAAAACAGGGAAGGCAAATTGTGAAATTGCACAGATGATAGCAACCACTCTGGAAATATTCAAGAGATTTGAGTGTGGCTATGGGAATGTTTGTCCATTCATCCAGAGGCGCATTTGTGAGGTCAAAGGTCACTGTTTAGTGCACTGGGACATAGTCATGCGCGAAGAGGAGAAAGGGCCCTTCCGAAAATCTTCCCACGATGTCGGAAGCAGAAAACGTTTTGGCTAATGACTTAATTGTGATTCAAGAGCCTACTCCACAACTGATTAATGAACCAGTTAAGCGGGCGTGTCCTAATATTTTTGATTTTGGTTTATCCGTGGCTCAACATTTCAGATATTTTTTGGGGAACCGTTATTCGCTGAAAAACTCATTTGTTTGTTACGGCCGTTTGAGCGTTAGCATATTAATTTGTCTAGTATGCTAGCTAAAAAAAAAAAAAACCTGGGTTCATGATTGGGTGCAAAGTATGGTGTTGATGCTTTATGATCCTCTGCGTTTTCTTTTCACCTTCAACTTGGCTTTTATCTTAATGCACGTTTCCTGCTTTTGTCCTCGGAGGTCCAAGGTGCCGTTAAACTGGTGTTCTGTTTCCGAGTCAGATTTGTTCAAAAACACGACTCTCGAGACCAACCCTTGTTTCCGGCGCATTCCGTCCGCCTCCACAGAATAGCCGAGAGCTGCGGCGGAAGAGGACCAAATCAGATGCGAGACAGAAGAAGCCTTCCGCGCGGATAACAAAGTCAAAAAGATGATTGACGTACTTATTCTTGGATTGTAAGATGCGGGGTTTGCCTTGTAGCTGAAGCAAGAATCCACAGTGAAGCTAAAGACAGAAAAGAGACGTCTGCATTGTTACACTGAACGGAGTTTCCGCTATGAAACGATATTGAATGAATATTTACCAGATGTTGTTTCCACAGTTCTTTATTGTCAGGTCAATTTCCCGTGGGGAGATTTTGACATCTCGGTGGATACTAATGACTGGTCTTGCCCTGAAAAAACAATGAAATTAATTTTTTTCCCGCTTTTATGCACATGTGTAAATGATCACAAACTATGACCTAATTAATGCCATAGAATAATATTAATTATTAAGTCATGCATAACAAGAAAGTTATGTATGCATGGGGAAAAAAATGTGTCAAATCAATCAATCCCTGACCTACAGCGAAGTCAATAAATGCTCCCAAAACATATTTGCGCAAATACGGTGTCAAGTGTGGAAATACAAAACCTGTAAATGAGTGCCGAGTCTGACAGAGAGCCCACGGCGAGGTCTGGATAAGAATTGCTGTCCAGGTCCATGTTCCCTGCCAGAGAATAGCCAAACAGTCGGATGTTGTAATCTTTGCCGGAAATAATCTGGAATAAAAAAATAAAAAAAACAAAAACAACCGGAAGTAATTCAACAGTCAAAACCTGCAGGAGTTCCACGATGAAACAAAAACATGAAGCTCACGTCTACGACAACGAGACGTTATATCTGATTTATACTGGAAAAGCGAGCTGATAAATAAATCTATCACTAAGTATTCCGTACGATCTATAAATCAAATCAACCTGAGCCGGGCGTGTGTTTATTCCCTGTGCAGAACCATGATAAATGTAGACCTTTCCGGCACCGCCGTCATCATAAGGTGCTCCGATGGCGATATCTGGTCGAGGGCGGGGAACAAAAAAAAAAAAAAAAACAGTTCACGCAACAATATTCCGTGGAATAATAAAGCACATCAGCGCCCCTCGATCACCTTGATAAGAGTCTTGATTGACGTCTCCAATGTTCTCCACCGCCAGGCCAAACATGGAGTCTCTCGTCCCATTGAGACGGACGGGAGCGACGCCTCGCCATCGTCCCGCCTGGTTGATGTAAACGTAAACGGCCCCTCCGATGTCTTTGTCCTTCATGTAGAACTGGGGCGCTCCCACGACTATGTCCTGCCATCTGGGTCAAACAGACACGAGATCAGCGTTTTCGTACGTGACGACGGCTGCACGGCACACGCTTGACGGTAGCGCGCGTGTCGGTTGCTTAGCGACCAAACAGAAAGTAGCCTGGTGCCTTTTGCCGTTGGTTTGGAGGCAAGGAAGCCCGTCGCTTGGCAATATGTATTTGGCGCTGTGACAAATGAAAAGCCCTTTCCTAATAATTCGGAGGAGGAGACAATTAAGCTATGTTGTATTTTAATTACGCTCGCATTGTTCAAAATGGCGTCATGTACATTCAAAATAGTGGAGATCTCCGTCACCGTGCCTTTTGGAGCAAGTCACAGTCCGCCACCTGTGTTGTGTCCCAGAGCTCAGAACACTGTGACACGGCATGAATTGATGATTCCTCAATTTCCCCTTTCTTTATTTTCTCTGCCGATTTTTACGGTAGAACTCCACCGCCTCCTTAAGTACAAGTTTTGCTCAATTCATTTCAATTATATTGAAGAAAATCATTTTTAAAAAATTATACGAACGCTCACAAGTTTGTGTCATCGTTACAGTTCAGGTCAGCTGTTGTCAATCACTTTTTCTGACACCCAGGAGTAACCCGACGCGTATTATTTACAAACATTCTGAAATGGTCTTTTCATATTGGCAGATGAATGAGAAAGTGCAACACACCCATCCCCATTTAGGTCTGTTACGGCCACATCGTATCCAAAAGAGGACGCCAGCCCGGGCCCGTGCAGGGTGTGGTCCACTGCAAGTCGGTTCGAGCCTTGTTTCTCTTTCCTCAGCAGCAGCACGGCTCCGCTGTGATTGGCTCTGGGCGCGCCAGCCACCACCGTTAAGCCACGCCTCCTGGTGATGCTGTGTCCAGAGTCCAGAGAGAATCCTAAATGTAAGAATTCACAAGAATCGTTGACAGTTCGTTTAAAGTCTAGATTACTCCTTGTTCCTGTTTATATCCAGCGGTTACGATCCCGGGAACATAACTCTCCTCAAGCGGCAAGCGAAGCAGTTGTTTCGTGTCTCACCGAGGTAGCTGTTGGCAGGTACAGGTACGAGCTCTGGGTTCAAGACCAGCTCATCGCCCACTTCATAAGGCCCGTCGTCATACACGCCCATCTCCAACAGGGTGTTGTTTTTTTGCTCCACCCGTACGATGCCTGATGGGGAGAAAAAGGCAATAAATCTCACACACACACTCACACATACGCCCAACGGCGTGACCATTAGCATTTCAAAGGCGTCCTTTTCAGACCTTTCCAGTTGTACGCTCCAGGCGCTCCGAACACCAGGTAATGGTAGTCCTTGGTGAAAGTGGCGGCGAGACCCTGCTGACACGACCCGAACATCTCGTGTCCTCTGGCCCTGCCCTCGCAGAAGTTCCAGTTGCCGCCGTCCTCGTCCGACGACTCGTCGATGGTCAGGTCTTGGCTCAGGACGTAGCAGCGGCCGGTGATGTCACGGGCCTCCTGGGGCGTGTTCACAAACATGCGCCTTTGGTAGCGGTGAGCGCACGTCTGAAGCACAAGATTTTCGCTGTTGCAGTCACTGCCATTGATTTCGCGGTTCGTTTCACAGGAGTGTTTTTTTTTTGGGGGGCGTCGTCGTTACAGGTAGCGCAGTGAAGAGTTTTGACAGACTGATTTAGGACAAAAAAAGAATACCGAGCAGAAGCAGCTGTAATAGCCTCCAATGAGGAGTCTACTCGGCAAAAGGGACGGATTCATAATCCTCAATACGATACTTACCACAATCTTTCCCCCAGGTCCTTGACTCTGTACCGTGACCCCCATCCACTGGTTCTCCTTGTTCTCAACTTGGATATCCTCTTTCAAAGTTGAGACAAAAGTTAAAAGTCACGGCATGGAAATCGGATACACAAGAGGAACTTTAATTAACACAATAAAAAAGGGCATCGCTGGGTTTCCTACAAACACGATTGGGTGGGATGTGGAAAAATGAGCCACTGGTCGGGCACAGTGTCTCACCTAGCTGACTTTCATGCTGTTCCCACTTTGAGCCAAATTCAAAGTCGCCCTCTAATTCCCAGACAAGTCCAAGGATACAGACTGGCTTTTTGCCTTGAACGTACAGTACAGTTGTATGGAGATACGCTACGTATTCTTACCTTCGCTGTCAAATAAAACACGCTCACAATCAGGAGAGAAGTTCATGTCACATTTATAAAGTCCTCCAGTGATGTTGGCATTTTGTTTCCCCAAAGCTCTGGCTCGGGGGGCACCAATCAACAACCTGAGAAAAAAAAATAAAATAAAAATAAAACGTGTTCTAATTTCAGTCATCACACAGAAACAACATAGTAACCATTGCGTTTTATTTGGTTGTGAGCACCACAAGCTCGGGTAAACGAAAGGGTTCAAAGGACCCTTTTATCGGTCGATCGTCAGATTTGAAGCTCGTTCAGTGACAGTTGTGCCAAATCTTTTGTTTTCCGGATAGCGCTTCTCGTGGAGAATGCGGGCTATTTGCAGAGCGCCCCAGGGGGGGAAGGTTGCCGCCTGCCAATACGATGACACAATCAGCAGACAACATCTATAGGGTCTTTTACTACATTTCTCTTGAACAGCCACACACACATAATGACATAGTGGGGATATAACAAATCGACACACCCCCTCTTCAAATGACAGATTTGATGTCATAAAATGTAAGATTGGTCTCATTTCTTAACATCTCACCAAAAAAAAAAAAAAAAAAAAAAAACATTTCGACAGGGACATTTCTGCACTAAAAGGCGCACCTAAAAGCCTTCCATTTTCTTAAAAGTTCTCAGCGCGCCTTAAAATCCGATGCGCTTTTTGTATGGTCACTACGATAATATGTCGACCCCAAAATGGCTCCTTGCCCGAGACATGCTGACAACGCAGAGTTCAAACTTAAGGCGATCGGTTACGCAGTTGAACACGGAAACAGAGCAGCGGCAAGAGAGTTCAACATTAACGAGTCAATGTTATAAATTGCTGTTGGTTAAGTGAACTGTGTCGCTGCTTTATTCAATCAGTTTTACTGACATCTGATCGTCGCTATATAAATCAGGGTGTAGTGTAGTGTTCTGTTGGCATTTCCTTGAGCGTAGCTCTATCTAGTGGATGCATTGTAGATTGCGTCTTATAATGACCTCCCACTGAATATTCGGCAAGCCTCCTCCCTGCCCATCTTTAAAACCCGCCTCAAAACTCACTTGTATTCGTTGGCATTTGACTCAGCATGACTCAGATTTGTTCTTGGTTTTGCTGTTCGGTGCTTTCTACCGTCTTTGTTACCGATTTGTTGCTTTACTGTTGTATATGTTCGTTGTTCCATGTACAGCACTTTGTATGCAGCGCTGGCTGTTTGAAAGTGCTCTATAAATACAGTTGAGTTGAGCTGAGTTATAATGCGGTGTGTGCAATATATGAAAAGAATTAAAAAATAAGCCGTTCATTGAAGGTGCGCCTCATAATCCGGTGCGACTTTTAGCGTGGAAAATACGGTGTGTGAACAAGAGTTGCGCCGCCACTCTGCAAAATGTAATCAAACACTCCGAGAGAACATATGGAAGGTGAAACGGCACACCACAACACCTTCCTGTGGGTTTGCGTTCCAGTTTCTGCGTGTTTCTCGGTGTACGTGTGCTTTGACCCTCAATCGAAGCGGTTGGGGATTTTTTTTTCATCAGCTTTAATACGTAACCCATATCGGTTTATGGGTTAGTGGGCCCAACCAGTATTTAGTGCAATCGCTCTTTACGAAACTCCAGAAACACCAGGCTAGAACAAACTGAACGGGGAGTGCTGTGAAATCAGCAACAACTTTCACTGATCTTACAAAGTCGGTCCTCAATGTGTGTCAGTGAAGGAAAAAATAAAAACACATTTTTGATAAGCCGGTATTTATTTTGTCTGTGAATATTTTCATTTAAATGCGAGTAGTCTTGGCAACAAACTTAATCTTTTATGACTTGGAAACACCAACGCAGCAACTCCTCCGCACAACAAGTTCAAGGACAATCTCATGTGCTGTAGAACCAACACAGATGAACAACATGTGGGAGGATTTTGACAAAGTAAGCTCCTCGATATCGCTATACCACCGTGAGGGTAAACAACAAGTGCAGAGGCACAATCGTAATCGAAAGCTGCTCTAGAATGTGGGCACTGCCCATAACGGCAAGAATTTCCTTAAGGGGACCAGAAAGGAAATCCTGTCGAGCTTTTCAAGTCTTCCCCGACAGGATTTTTAGATTCTATTGATCTTCTAGACCGGCCCTGCTGCTCTCCGTTTGCCCCAACAAGGACGCAACTCATGGGGAGGTCTGATGGAGAGACCCAAGAGCAAACTGCAAAGCCTGCGCTCAAACAAAAGACCGGCCACGTGCAAATACAAACAGGAGCTTTTTACAAAGTTAGCCCAAATGTTGTTGACATTTCAGCACCTGAACTGCAGCTGCTGAGTTGCGCACCCCCCGACACCCCCATGTGCTGTGGAATACTACAAGGAGAATTCTATTGGAGCATAACTTACATTTACATACCGATAACACCAAAAAGATGACGGTGCCCCGGTGGTACAAATCACGGGGCCCCACACTGGCTTACTCAAGAGCGATACAAGATGCGGGAAAAACTGCATCAGTGTTACAATTGTAAAGCAGAAGCCCTGGGAAAAGATGTAGAATTTAGCAAGTAACTGAGGGTTAATATTGACATTTACATGCAACACGGCCTTCTGGTTGACGAGTGAAGCAGCGGATTGCTCGACTACATTTTATTTTATTTAATTATTTTGCTGCAACAGCAAATGTTGAGACGATGTTAGCCTGATTTTTACCTACGCTAAAATCTGCTTTTGCAAAGAAAAAAAGTTTCCCCCATGACAGATTACAATGACTAACATAAAAAAAATGTATATATATAATCAAGTAAAATAATAAAGCAATTTTTGGGGGGGATTACAGTCGTTGAAGAATATGTTGATTATTATTACAGAACAGCATCATTCCGAGATTTATTTATTTTATTATTCTATTTTTTTTTTTTTTTTACAATATTTTGGTCCTCATTTATCCGAGTTTTTGAATTGGATGGAAGTGCACCAGACAGATTTAAGCTACTGCTATTAGCCTCCATTCATTGTTTGTTTGTTTGTTGGTTTTTTTTTTTGCATAACATACATACATGTCTACGACTCAAAAGAAAGAATGCTTTCATGCTCAGCTGATCAGTTGAAAACATATTTCCTTCTCAACCATTTTTGTGTGCAGTTACAGTCTTCCCTTGCCAATCATCTAACGTTATCATTCTTTGCTACGTTCACTGAGTTTGTTTTTTTTTTCCTTTATGGCTGAACTTTGTTTTAAACACTGGTGTGAATTGAAAAACATATTTTGATGGACTCTTGGGCAAAGATAGTTTTTGTCCTGAACTAATATATGGAGCAAAGTTGTTCATATCGTGACAACAAGTGAACCGCACACACACCCCCGCCCATCATGTTACCTATCTGTCTGTCACTGCGGTGCGAGAGCGGAACACACAGTGCCTGCAAACAACGATTGTGCCGCAGTGGTGGCACAGCTGTGCACGGAAGTGCAGCTGCTCTTCCTCATTCACATAACAAACAACTGAGCCACCTTATGTGCGGTAACGATCACAACTTTTGAGTCGCCGCGTGTCAGTTTATGCCCCCTTTCGAAATGACACAAAGTTAAAACAAAACAGCCCAACTTGACCAGTTAGTCAGAATGGAATCTCTTGACTGATGATGAGTCATTTGTGTTTAATCTATCAGGTTACACATGTGCAGATGGCCATGCCTAGCCGGTCAATTGAGCCAGTTTTCTCATCTTACGCTAACTGAACCAACCCCTCAATTCTACTTTTTGTATTTGTTCAGGGTTGTCAAACTCATTTTTGTCACGGGCCATAACTACAAGTGTGTGAGAATGCTAAAAAGATGGCACCAGAATGCGAAGATCCGGACAATAATCCTGATGAACACATAAAAGCATATCCTAACACATGCAGATATGGCCCACGAGGATGAGAGGCGTAGACAGTCATTATTAGTCTTTGTGAAATCACACGCAGTGTTTGGCTCTCAGCATTCAAACAATGCAAATCGTTAAGAGGCCGATTATTTGCGCTTCGCTGCGTGCTTGCCGATCATTTTTCGCCCGTTTTGTCACAAAGCTAAACACAAGTCTCTTGCTCCGAAGAACGAAGCAAGGGAGCGCACATCCGCTCTTCTTCATGAGCTCATGTGACTCGGCGGCTAATTAACCCAACAAGTCAAGTGAAAGCTCACTGAGCGCATACCCAGCTAATGAACAGCTGACCACTTCCAGCTGTGAAGCGCCACGCTGAAGCAACAGTAAAAAGTTCAACAGTCGTTTTTAGTCATCTGAAGTGAAGTCTTCAGGGTGTATTTATCTCCTTCTTATTGCACAAGTCAGCTAGTCTAACCATAGCTGACTTTCTGCAAAGGGTGGGTGACACCATTGACTAGTTACCGGCCAATCACAGGGCACATATCGATAAACAATCATTCACACTCATGATCATTATTTACTTTTAAGTATTCAAACGTTTTGTGAGATTTTTGTTTGTTTGGTAGTGTTATGTGACATTTTTCGAATGCTCAGTGGGTGCCTTGGCTCAAGACAGGATGAGAAATATTGACCTGTAACAAAGATGGACCTGGCGGGACACCCCACAAGTTGGGTTAGCACTAGCATGAGTGCTCATGTGTAACACGGGAAGGAACATAGATGCTCCCATAAAGGATATCCATCTTGAGATTCCCAACACGTGACCATTAATCTCATTATCCAACAGCTCATCATTTTTAAACAAAATGGTCTTTAACCAGTGATGGGGAAGTCCCATTAGCTTAAAGCTAAGAAACGAAATGCTACTGGTATGCTAACAGTTAGCATTGTTAAATAGTTACGGTTTAGGAAGCAATGACTATTTGAATATGTAGATGGGCAATTAAACAATATTCACGAGCACATATTTATTATCATCGACAAAAAATGACTTACATTATAGCATCTTTGTGAGTCACTTACAATAAGAGTAGAAGACGTAATGTACTGTTGTTTGCTTGTGTCTCAATGACTGTAGAATTATATGTCACCCCCAGCGGCCAAGGCTGGCACAACAGGAATTATACGAAGTTAAGGCATTACGTTACTCTGAGTGCTATTTTCTTGATGAAAAGACAGAAGCACAAAAACAAATGGTGGGTGGGGGACAGATTATTGGTATTGCCATTCATTTCAATGGGCAAATATGACACAATTGGTCATGAAATGAATTAAAGTCATATGTTAAGGAAATACTGTATTGTATATCTATATCTGAGAGTCATTATTTCAATGACATTTATTCACTGATTGGAAATCATATTAATGGTGCTCTTACTAAATAGAATTCCTCGCCGTCTAAAATTCAGGCCGCCAACACAACGCATGCTAAAAAAAACTGCCCCCCGAAAAAAAAAGAGCATCTCTCAAAGCTTGCATCCTGCATGAGCTGCTGTTGCCCACCACAGTCAAAACAGCAGCAGAGATAAAATTCCACAGGTTGTAATCTTTGTGAAATCTCAGTGCCTGTCGTTATCAGGGCTTGTCGTCCTAGCCGCCTCCGCTCGCGCTGCTGCAGGGTCAGCATGCGTGCAGGCTCACGCTTGATGCAAGCTTCGGCAAGCCGACCCTCTTGCCCCCATCTCCAACCCTCAAGGTTCTGCTAAAGGAAGGTGAGGAGATGATAATAGTCCCTCAAATAAGGTTAAGCAGAATTTAAACAGCTTTATTTCTGCTGCCTCAGACTTGGATTAAACGGCAAACAAGCGTGAAATCGACACTTCAAAATACAAATGAATATGTGTGGCCTAAAGCATACATTGCACCCAAAATACTATATCACTTGTGACATCAAATTCCATTCATTAATTTTTGTTCAATTAATGGCCTTATTTTGGTTTAACTCTTGTTTATATTGTGTGTAATTCCACTAGATGGTGGCACACTAGACTGTAAATTGAAAGAAGAGGAACAAAGCAGCACAGCCTGGATTTTATTGAAAATTAAATGCGCCTGTAGCAATCTACACACATGAACACAGTACATATGAAAATTTGCATCTCTGGTGAGTATAATATAAATTAAATTCATTCCATGACCAAACTAACTTGCAAAACATTTGTGTCATATCCCAAATTATATCCCACCATTTAAATGAAAGGAAAAGCAATTCATCCGTTCTAGCGCCCCCCCCCCCAAACAAATACACGGCTTGCCACTACCTTAGAGAGACTCATTCTGAAATAACTGTAACACGGGAGCATTTTACAAAATTAATCTACTCATTCTCTACCGTTTCAATTAAACAATGACAAACAAGCCTTAAATTGACACATTTCAAATATGTGTGTGGAGAAAAGTTGCAAGCTCATCCTCCAGAGGCCACCCGGCTTGACCTTACATCACATTTGCATGACACTTGTCACCCTTATTTGTTCACTTGTCTTCCGCCTGCATGTGTCTCAGTTCACATGCATACATCACAATAACACGGTGTTAAAAACACACAATGGAAAGTACTTTTTAGGCGACACCAATTATTTGAATCGTTATTTGAAAAGGGGAAATATGCATCATGCTGTACCAATGTTGTAAATGGGCAAAGTGAGAATGATGACAATGCTCCACTTTTTTTTTTAATTTCAAGTACTGTACATTCCGACGAGAAAGAGATTACAGACTCACATTCGTTTGTCCGGGTTGAGCTGCCAGTGCATAGCGAGAGAGAATCCGAACAGACTGCCGGGCTCTCCGTCTTTCCTGATCACATGGTTGGTGTCCAGGTTGAAGGCCAACGCAAAAGGTGCGTTCAAAAGGGAGAAAAGTGCCACGCAAACGCCACCTCGCAGCAGCATACCGGTGTGTGTTTTTGGTGCAAAGTTTCAGAAACTCAATCCCTTCTGTGCTCTCTGGCCAGCCGACACGGAGACACTGGAAGCCGCCGCGGGTTGATTGCCCTTAGGGTCCTGGGGAGGTGATCCATAGCGCCCTCTTTTGCCAAACTATGGTACGACAACAAAGGAGTGACCCGAGTATGTACACAGACGTCTGCTGCATAAAACCAACAAAAGAGTGGTTAAAACGAAAAAAATACTTCAAGATTGTTTTTTGAGGGGGAAAAAATTCAAAAGAATCTGAAAATACAGAGAATTGACGTTTTAAGGGGAGACTGCAAACAGACAGGCACATACAGTTGGTCAACTCAGCTGTACAAATAAACTAACTCATTTGACGCCAAACTGGGGGCAGAATCATTTGCAGTCTGTTGAAAGGATTGTGATTGAAGTCATGTACTGTAAACTCAGGTTTCCGGAATTGATTTGAACTGTTGCATTATTGATGCAATGATCATCAGACTGAGGGAAAATGCATCAATTATGAACGTGCAACCTCACCGCTTGCACCTGCCATCTTGATTAATAAGTCATTAAGTGTTTTTCAGTTTCACGAAACACCGATTTTGGTGATGTTTACGGGACAACTACAAAATGGATGGAGGGAGGATCCGTCATTATTTCATTATCCATCAGTAAAATTGATCTGAGCTCTTTTGTGGCCTGCAGCAAACTTTGAATCATTGTGCTCATTTTTTTCTGACTCTTGTCTGTTGAAATTTGATGGCTACGTGAACTTTAAGCGATCCAGGCCATGACGTTACACAAAGTGGCTATTGTCAGCCAATGTGTGTGTGTGTGTGTGTGTGTGTGTGTGTGTGTGTGCGTGTGCGTGTTTCAGTAGGAGCCGAACCACATCCCTAATTACGGCTAATGAGTCTGCTAGCTCTCGTGTGAAATGTTTGAATGGCATCTCTTGTTGTGGTGCATTTCCTCATCGGTGCATCACACTTCAACACATCACAGGCCCCTTTAACGACGCCATGATCTGATTGTATGACTACTTTGTGGACTCGTGACTCACTCGTGATAAATATCTGCCTTTAAACATTCATCATTTTCAAAGACAGCAAGCCCAACACCTATTTAATGTGTACAATTACACATGTCTATTTGACGGCTTTTCACTTGATTGAAGTCACTATATGTCTAGTTTTCCATGAATATCCATCAATTTTCAGATCACTAAATGAACGTAATTTGCTACTATAGTGTCTATTAACATATAGCTTTATTCTTGACTTGAATTTGCTCATTAAGATCCCCACAAGCAATTGCTACACTTATTCTCTTAGTAGAAATAACCAAATCTTTATAACAGTTATTCTTGTTTGTTTTTTTGTGCGCTTCATTGCATTTATCACACTCAATTTCTCATGTTAATTATATAATTTTGTTAAATCCCTGTAATGTGAAAATAAATATGCCATGAAGCTGACCCTGCTAATTTTTAATGATCAACGAGGCACTCTAATGCGGCTACCCCAGTGCAAAGCTCCTATTCACCAGCTTTCTGTATTGTCTGACTTGAAAAAAAAAATTCTGCTCACTTCCTCCTTCTCTCTGTGAAATGTGTGCACTCATAGCCAACAACGAGGCACTCTAAAGCAGCCATGCCAACACGAAGTGACCATCCAGACGCTGGCTGTCACGCCTGACTTCAAAATCAAGACATTGAGTTTCCACGACTCATTATTTCTTCCTTTCTATGCATAATATCTGTGCATCCACTGCAAACAATGAGGCACTCTAAACGGGCCACACCAGCAGACTATCTGAAGGCGAGGCGCCTTTTCAAGGTGTAGGCATAGTGAACTAGCTTAATGCAAAGTGTAAATGCGTTGGATAGCTAGTGATCTAAATGGGGGCCCTCAACTTAGCCACGCCCAAAAAAGAAAACTGAAATTATCATTATGATGCACCAGTGCAGGAATGATACACAAAATATGAAAGAGGAGCTGACGGGCTTATTCGGCATTGCGTCATCTCCTCTCGTAGTGGCTTGGGTGAAAATGTGACTTTTTGGGTTTGTTTGAAGTGCAGCTTTAACAGGTGCAGTCTGTTGTGGCCCAGTAAATAACTGTTTCGTGTTTCAGCCTTTGATCTGAGTAGCAAGCGGATATGAAAAGCTGGTCAAATATTTTGTTCTGCCATGCTGTTTGTTCTATTTCCGGAAAGAGGACATAGGATGAATGTGCAGACAGGACAATATCTTGACAGGAACTTACACAAGAACGATGAGCGTCAGGCTGCCTCAAAAAGCAGATTCAATCTGTCATCGCAAAATAGCATCGTAAGCGTTTAGTTTTACTTCCTGGCCACCACGTGACAAAACATTTCTGCAAGTTTGTATTTGTACTTTACATTGATATCGAATTGCACCGACTCATACCGAGAGCTGTTTCTTATCATCCAGATTGTTGAGGAACTTCATGCTGCTGCTTGTGTTTTGTGTTTTGGCAATGCCTTGGTGTGTCTGTGACCAAAGAGAAGTAGAAGTGGTTTCACCTGAGTTCAAGCCACCACACAAAAGAACACTTTCATGCGCATTCTGGCCAAAGGCATTCGGCGTAACAGGAGCTGGGTCGGGAGGGTTCTATTGTGTCATGGGGGGGTGAGAGGGGATCGATGGTCGATCAGGTGACCGCCTGCAGGTGGCGAGAGCTTTCTTCTCAAATTAGCAGCTTGGTTTGTTGGAGTCAAGTGAATCCTTCTCAAGTCGCTGTGTGGTCTCAAACAGTCACAATGGCCGTGAAACACCTTTTCAAGTATGACATACACGCACGGAATTCCCGTGACATATTTCTCATAACAGGTGACTTTGTATTAACACGAAAAATAGATAACAAAACCAAATTCCTCGTCACTGGGGAAGGAACTTGCACCGGGATGACTTTTGGGTTCAGCTACCTGTATTGGATAGCGTTGCAAATGAATACAGTTCTCAAACTGACAAGAAGGCCGCCACATGGGTTACAAGGAGTTGAGTGGATGGAAATATTTAATATCTAAGATGTCTTTTGGCTGCCTTGGGCTGTCATAGAAGAATGTAGGGGGATGGATGGATGGATGGATGGATGGATGGGGGGATGGATGGATGGATGGATGGATGGATGGATGGATGGATGGATGGATGGATGGATGGATGGATGGATGGATGGATGGATGGATGGAAGAATAGAATAGGAGGCGAGAATGAACCAAGGGGCATCTGAAGGACCAGACGGACATTAAACAATGCAGCTGGATGGATGGATGGATGGATGGATGGACATCAAACAATGCAGTGAGAGATGGATGAAGTGGAGGAAGGGAATGAAGCGGAGTGAGCAAGGACATTTAAGGAATGGCTAGATACAATGACGGACACACAAAAGGGACGAGAAGGAACTGGAGGAAGACGGAGAGTGATGAAGAGAGCGAATGATCAAGAGAGACGGACAGAGGAAGCGCTAGATGAAGACAGATAGGGGTCTAAATGAAGGGCGATGGAGAGATAAAGAGAGAGAGACTGAGTAATAGAAAGCGATAGCAATAAAGAGAGAGAGGGAGGGAGAGGGAGGGACAGAGAAAGAGCGAGAAACAGACAAAGAGAGAGAAAGAGAGACAGTGAGAAAGATAAAAAGAGCCAGATAGAGAGTTATATGAAGACAATAGGGTGATGGATGGATGGAACGATGATCGAGAAATAGAGAGACACAGAGAGAAAGATTGATAGTAAGAGACGAATAAAAGTACAGTATGTCAAAGGGTGGATAGAGGGATGAATGGATGGATAAGTGGATAGAGAGATACAGAGATGCAGCTATAGCGAGTGATGGATAAAGAGAGAGAGAGAGAGAGAGAGAGAGAGAGAGAGAGAGAGAGAGAGAGAGAGAGAAAGAGGGGGATAAAACA
>NW_017806274.1:187602-257888 GCF_001891065.2 Hippocampus comes | reverse complement strand
GGATCAAAATCATCCATCAACATGAGCAAAAGCTCTTGATGAAATCAAGCCTCCAAGCTTTTGCTTTCCAGCCGCTGCCTCGTCAGCGCACTTCAACTTCCTTTCAATTGTTTGTCATCTCGCAGCCTTTTGTTGTTAAAAATAAGTTCCTCCCAGCCCATAATGCACCGAGACTGATTGTTAGGAAACACATGCTCAATGGCGAATACCCTGGTGGACGCTCCCTGACAAAAACCGGCGTCCGGAGCGCTGCGGAACATACGCAAGCTCTCAAACAAAGAGGTCAAGGGACACTCGGCGGATCCTTTCCATGTTTACAATTTAGCCGCTGAGTTCTACCTTTGGCGTAGATCCTTAAAGTATTTGAAATGACAAAGCTGACATGGTGTGGTAAAAGGGTGCGTTGCCATGGAGATGAATGCTTCAAGTCTCACAGCAGGAGCTCAACAAGATGAGCCACCGTTTGATCTATTTAGTTGCACGGAGCAAGAACTCTTCCGCTACTGTTTTAACATTGTAAGACCTTCGGATTCAAAGCTGATTCGATAAGAGTGGAAAATTCAGGGTGGAATACAACGCAGCCCTGGAGGCCGACTTCTGATTAGTTGGATTTCAAAATAAGTCTCTTCCCATGAAATAAATCATGAAAAAAAAAATGCATTCACCATGTCAAGGCAAAATCAATTAAATAATCCATTAGATTGTGCAGGTGTACTTTATGAAGCATAGCTTCTTTATTTCATCTCTTCACTCTGTTTCTGGAACATGGCGTTTTGTTTTGTTTTGTTTTTTTTACTTAACCTACATTTGAAAGAAATCTGGCAATGCACAATGCTGAACTGGGTAGTTCCTGCTTAGTCCAGTCCCAGTGAATGAATGAAGCAATGAATGAAGAGACATGCTCCACTAATGAGCAGTGACATGCGGTCCAAATGGGCTGGAGCTTTTCAAGGAAACAATGCGGGAGACACACGCAGAGCTCTGAACCAGCAGTGTGAACTTCCTCTTGTTTTTTTTTTTTTTTAAAAGAGCGTCAACGATGTGTCCTGACAAGTAGATCAATTAAATACTTTTACATTAGATGGCAGAAGGTTTATTTTTGAACTGCGCATCCACTTTTTGGTAATATTTTTGTTTAGTGTTGGTGTGGCGTGAGACTCGATTTGTTTACGATGTGCCTTGGCTCAATTGACTGGTTGGGATTCCCAACATGTTCTCGTGAAAAGCTTTACTGCCACCTTGTGGTAGAAAATATATAGTCACTGGTTTTGTTCTGAACAATAATGTGGAGTCAGACCGAAAATGACTGGGGGACCGGGGAGGTATCTTTTAAGGGGAATATAATAATAATGATAATAATAATAATGATAATAATAAGAATTTTATTTGAATACCGATAATAGTATTACAACTTTTTGATTATCTTATTTATTTAAAGTGTCACTTCAGCTGTTGAAATGTTACAAAATTCTATTTGTATCTCATTGTCGTGTGACGATTGAACTCGGTTTTGCAGTCCAGTAAAAAAAAAAAAAAAAACTACAACAGAAATATCCCTCAAAGAAAGATTTTACCCGCTGTGCCGACAAGGAGTAGGAACAAATTAAAATAACAAAACACGTTAAAACATAAAACATTTGCGCATGTTTAAAAATATCACTTATTTTCACTTTATTTTTTTACGACGGCGTACCACAAGACGAGATTTAAAAATCGTCGTGACGAGTTTAAAGCCATCCTGGCGAGAATTCAACTCATTATGACGAATCATTACGAGTCAATACGACGAGATTTAAAGTCGTCATGACAAGATAGTGTCTTTTTTTCCCTCGGTCTTCCTTTTTCATGTCGCAACCGGGAAAATAAGATCACAAATACGTGTAATGCCGTCTTCTACCACACGAGAGAACCACAGTATTGGTTCTATTGCGTTTAACCGCGATGAAGTAGAGCCACAGTACATAGAATTTAACCTCATATTGCATTCCATATCAGATCTTTATGGTGTTTGTGTTTAGTTTTTTTTTTACACCAAAATAAAATTAACCAAAAACCTACCAAATAAAATGACATTTATGTCATTGACATTTATGATATTGATGGGCACTTCCCCTGTGGATTCGCGCTTTTACTGTTTTAGCAGATATCTTGGGCCTGATGAGCTTTGCTGAAACTACAGCGTAATATCCACTTCTAGTTAGGAACCAAAGCTAAAAGTAAGGAAGACAAAAAAAAGGTTGAACGCAGGAGCTGCCTTTGAATGGCAGAGGGGCCACAGGGAGCTGAGAGGATTCAGAAGTGACAGAAATAGAATCGCAATCGCAATATTGAGCGGGGAAAAATGCAATTAGATTATTTTTTAAGATCGTCCAGCACTTTGGCGTAAATACTTTGCGAACCATGGAAATAGAAGCAGGGTGGTACTGAGTGTTTGACACAATTCTGACTGTTGAGAAACTAAAAAAAAAAGGAGGGCGGAAGCATGAGAAGCAGTCAGTGTTGTTCCTCTTTCGTCATTGGTTAGCCCGACTTGCACCCTCCTTCTCATAAACGCGCTGCTTCCAGAGACCGTGGCAGATAATCGCAGGCCACCGTGGAAGGGAGACTCTCTTTCCCACACTGGGATGCTTTTTCCTCCACTCGACAAAGAGCCCAACCACATTCCGGACACGTTTCCAGCTTTGCGCAGATTTCGAGATGACCGGCGTTTTTGAGAACCTCAGCACTGATATGCACTCCAACCAGATGACCTCCACTAACTACCACAGCTTGCACAAGTCGCAGGAGTCCCCCACCTTGCCGGTGTCCACGGCCACGGACAGTAGCTATTACAACAGCCCCCAGCACGGACATTCGTGCGGCGGATCGCCCTTTGCGCAGCTCGGTTCCTTCCAGTACCACGGAAGCGGGCCCGGCGCGGGACCGTACAACCCCAAATCTTACGATATGGCGGCCTTCAACTCGTCTTACGGCACGTATGGCAGTTTTGGACCCAACTCCTCACCCACTCCCGCCGAGACCGGTATGCGATGGAAATTCTGTGCTCAATCTATAGAAAATGTGATACTTATTGCTTTACACACATTGTTAAAGTTCAGTATTAAATTAGAATGTGTACGCGCCTAAATAAATATATTTTTAAAAACTGTGATATCGCCTTCAACACAGTATAAAATCGGAAATGGCAGACATCCAAATACATATTTGATACAGTCCACACTTAAGTTTGAATATAAAACATGAATAACACGTACGATAACAGCATTGGATTTTTTATGTCATATTCATCGTTTTTTCAAAATCGAATTCGCACGCATTCAACGGTCGCATTTTTGTATCCTCCTTGCACGCTCCTTTATAAATTTCTCGCATCCACAAGTGACTGAAACGTTGCCAACTTCACCACTGTGGAACTAATACGTCACATTTGATCTTATCCGCACGCTCATATAAATAGAAATAACGGGGACAGCGTAATACAGTCCACGCTTTTGAGCACATTCATATTCAGTAAACGAGTCTAACTTGGCATGCGCACGCCCATAAAAATGAATTAACCGAAAATAAAACGCATTCCACGCTTCAGTTTAAACACATCCATGTTCAGTGTCACATTTTTGCGCGCGCACTATACGATATCAAGGAAACAAACAAACAAACAAACAAAAAAAGTGATACATCCCCCATCACAAATCTAAATTACGCACCCACTGCCAGAACCGTCCTCAAAGTATACATTCCAATGTCCTCCCGCAGAAAAAGAAGAGAGCGAGCCAGAAATCAGGATGGTGAATGGAAAACCAAAGAAGGTCAGAAAACCTCGAACCATTTATTCCAGCTTCCAACTGGCCGCGCTCCAGAGGCGCTTCCAAAAAACGCAGTACTTGGCGCTGCCCGAGCGCGCCGAGTTGGCTGCCTCCCTGGGCCTCACGCAGACACAGGTGGGTGACTGCCAAAAAGAACAAAAAAAAAAAAAACACCACGGAATAGAGCGGCAATAACGTGTCATCTCCTCCATAGGTGAAAATCTGGTTCCAGAACCGGCGCTCCAAGTTCAAGAAGCTGTGGAAAAACGGCGAAATCGCCCCCGAGCACCACGTCCCCACCAGCGAGTCGCCCCCGTGCACGTCCCCGCCTAACGCGTGGGACTTTCCACAGACTCAAGGCATGAGTAGCTCCACGTTACCTCCGAACTGCAGCAGCCCCCCCAACAGCAGCAGCAGCAACGGCAGCAGCGCGCCCTCATCTTCCTCCTCCTCTTCGTCGTCCACTTCTTTTTTGGCCAACTACTCGTGGTACTCCAACACGAACTCGATGAGCCACCTGCAGCCACCTATGCTCCACCACAACCCGGCCATCACTGCCGGGACGATTTTCTGAACAAAGAAAAAAAGCGATTTTTTTTTTCAAAGGGGACTGTGGTGATGAAAAACATACGTGTAGGCTACATTCATTTTTTGAACTGGGTCCTACTTTTACGCGCGGAAGCATCGCAAAACTGTGGACGTTTGCCTGCCGTTCGTACACACAGACCCATAATTTGACAATTATTTTTCTATTTATTTATTCAGTTTATGTCCAGGAATGAATGAATGAACCACTATTATGCTGGATTGTTTTTTTTTTTTTTGACAGCTATTTGTTTTTCATTTGTCCAAATTCAAACCTTGCCCGTCAGTGATGTAGCACATGTTAACTGTATTGTGCCTTTTTCTACTTGACCTCATCATTATCTTGTGTAATATACAGCTCTGGGGGTGGGGTCGGGTGGGGGGAGTAAAAGACCAAATAACACAAACATCTTTTTGGACCTGTTGACATTTTCTACAAAGAAAGGCTCTGAATGTTAGGAAGAGGAATCTGCAGTGTATAAAATCAAATCAAATTGCTAATTTCACTCACACGTGTGCAGGAAAATTTGAAAAACTGAAAATCTTGCAGCGGTCCCTTATCCCCCCACGCCCCTCCACAGCTGTATACTGAAAATAAATTTTAGCTCATGACATTTATTTTTTTAAAGGCGATTGGTGCAAAAATCATTTTACCACCGCAAGCTACTGATTGCGTCTGATTGACTTGTATCACACTCAATTGTGTTTTGTGTTATTTATTTTTGTTATTTGTTTTTATATTACAGTGCTCCATATGGTTATTTAAATAAACACGTTTACTGTGAACGCTTACCTCCTCTCTATCCACATGTACAATACTGCAGGGATATTAACAATGTCATGAATCACATCCTCATAATAGTAATATTTATAACAGTAGGTTTTGCGTGCGCACGCGCACACACATACGCATGCACACACACACACACACACACACACACACACACACACACACACACACACACACACACACGTCTCGTATAAGACAAGTACTGTAATGGCGAAAATTTTTAAACCCTAAATTGATTGATGCATGTCGTCGATAGACCATTGGCAGCATGTTAATGACAAAAATAACTAACAATTCATGTGTTTGGTAAAATAATAAATTGCGAGCAACCTTGTGGATTGTTTTGACTGAGAATTGACACCGACATAAAGAAAAAACTAAATGTATAGTGGCAGTAGGTTACAAATGTGAAACGCTTCACCTGCATGTTGGCCTTTTGTTTATACACTTGCTCAAACACTCCTGTTATATTCAATTTAAATGATGAATGGTGGTATATACAAAATGGCATCCTTCGTTTTGAACCACAAGAAAAACTGTTACTGAGTTTTGTTTTGTTTTTTGCAGTATGGTACCAGGACAAATACATTATACAGTATATATCATCCCCACTCTTTCAATAACCATTCTTCGTCTTGATAGACTCTTTGAGTGAAAGATTAATTGAACACCACGTTTACTGAGGCCTTGTAATTTAAAGGTGACATTGAACCCGAGACCATTTGGAATACTTGTCTCTCCAAATTGTGGGTTTTTTTTTCCCCTTTCAAAACAAAAGAACTTTTTTGTGGGGTGTGGGGGGTTAACATTTGGACGCATGTCATTTCATGGGAACGCTATGATAAATTGTTTTGAGTAGGCTGCCTGTGGGGTAGGCAGCAGTCATTTACATCCATTTCTAGTTATGTAATGTCTCTTTGCTATTGTGGATGTAGTTGACATAGAACTGCATTTCAATTGGATTACTTTGGTTAATACTTTTATGGTCCAAATGCATAACACAACTGTTCAATTAAAAAATGGATATACTGTACTCAGGCTACACAGAGGGTGAAAACATTCAAAACAGTTGTGAGTATGAGGAGGGGAAAGTACAGAAATATTACCACATGAATGCACACTGGCCTAAATCAAATGGAACAGCAATGATGCTTATTCTCAGTCAAACAATGTTAGCCAATGTCACCATAAAGTGCCTTTGAGATATCTCCATTTCATCCCCCCCCACCCGCGAATATTTCCATTCAATTTCATATTCATTGGTGGAAGTGTAAACAATTGGTGAGAGTACTACATATCGGTCAAACGCCCGCATTTTAAAAATAAATTAACTCCAATCAGATAATGAACATGCAAACAGCAAAAGATATGAGCTATAGCTTACTGACAGGGTGGCATTCTTTTGGCTAATGTTAGCATTTGATGAGGATTTCATGGACCTCACTTTGCAGTATAGCTAGCTAGCTAGCTAACTAGCTGTGATAGAAGATAGATAATTAGCTAGCTAGCTAACTAGCTAGCTCGATAGATAGAGTAGACATGTGAAGCTTGACAGTCTCGAACTACACACATGATGAAAATGTTAAACATAAGTGTAAATATTGGTTCGTAACTACATTTCAGGCTCCCTTAAAAAATTGACAAACTCTGAAATAGTGATGTCACTGGAAACGTCAGAGGGTTTTTGAAAGGGCCAACTACCCCAATACTATCAGGGTGGACATCAGTTTCACTAAATATGATTATGAAAAATAGAATATGATCGGAATGACTTGTTTTGTCAAATCACTTGTGGACAATAAAAATATGTGTAACGACGATTTTGCATTATTTAACCACTTACTACACACACCGCAGGCATGCAGTAACATTGTTACTGATATGGACCCAATAATGAACAAATTTATTCCACTCGAACAGTAAAAAAAAACAAAACACGAGCATCATTATTTTTCATGCAGCTCGTACCGAATTTCGTGGCCACGCAGCGAGTGTGTCATCTCTTTTTGATTGTGCAACTTGTAAATGCCACACTCCCTTTTCCTCATTTGTCCTCTCCGCTCTACTGTAATTCCACTCTTTGTGAAAACCTGCAATTACTCCCATAATTCGGCACCATTTCAGACCTCCTAATACGGGGTGTCATTTTTACCCAAGACAGTCTCGAGCATCAACACTGTCCAACTTGCATGTACACAATAAATGGCAATATCAACGCATAGTTTTCAGCCCAACGAGTAACTTGACTCAAGCATAATTACATCCGAATTAGACTGAATTGCCTGATAACTGCTGCTTTAAATTTGCAGCGGAAAAATTACTCATAATTTCCCACCCACCCCAGCCCCAAAGATTACCAAGACCTCGAGTGCACAATGTCATCAGCGTAATGAGGAGTAAACATTTATGCTAATAATCTGCATTTTTCTCCCCATCTGCTATAAAGAGGGGGAATAAAGCAGCGCGTTTTCTAGTCATATTCGGAGCTCTGGAGCAGAACATGCAGCGAGGGCCGATTTTTCTTTTTTCTTCGTTAAATTTTATTTTGGAGAGGGGGTGATGTTAGGATTTAAGCGCTTTTTTGGAGCCGTTTGGTGCTTGTATATCACTCAAAGCTGAAAGGTGGGTCATTTCATACATTTTCATGTCATGCATTTTGAAATGGTGATGCATTTTCAAGCTGTTTCTGCATGTCTATCCTGTGCGCCTTGTGCCATTTTGAAGCTTCTCGTTGCATTGACAATTTGCTGCTGCAGTCTCCACCTGCAAGCAATTTGCGCAAGCTCACACACTGCAACGTTCAAGGCAGCCAAGCCAAGACCCTGCATATATAGCAGCTCACCTATTTCGCCATACCCCCAGCCCCCTTCCTCTATTTTGCACCAGCGCATTTCTTTCACAGCTCTGTATCCTTTGTCAGCGCCAAAAAAGATCCTGCGAGAGACAGAAGGGAAAAAGGCAAGCGAGAAAGAGAGAGAGAGCGAGAGAGAGAGAAGGAGGGAGAGAAACAAAAATTGTTCATAATTACCCCAGAGATGGGAAACTGCATTAGAATAAATAAGGGCGAAATGACTGTAATTATGCCGGGTTTGATGGGCTCGCCTCGTGTAATCAAGGAGAGAGAATGCAAGCGAAATAACGCTGACCCTCTTGGATGAGCAGCTGCGCCTTTCTCGGGTGAAGAAGTACAACCAAATTGGCGTTTCGCACAGCACAACAATACGCGGGCTTGCTTCACGGAGAGAGAAAAACACGCGGAGATCGACGCAAATTTGAAAGATATATATTTTTTAAAAAATAGGAGAAGGAAGAGCAAGGCGTGATGTTATAAGAAGAAGAAACGAAGACTACTACTAATAGGCGTCATCATATTGGCCATGCGGTTTTATTTCAATACATGTCATCGAAGTATGCCTCATTGCCCTTTTTTTGTGAGTGTGTTTCATTTATTGTGGACGTTTCGAGTTGATGTAAATGTAAGCGACATGCATCCTGCACAAACTCAAAATTAGAGTGTTGATCATTTTGTGTAAATTTGATGAACGTCCTAAAGTATGACAGGATATATAATTTGATGTTAAAAAAATTAAAAAAATACAATAATAATGTAGAATTATCGTATGTAGTTGGAGTGTTGAAGTACAAACGATGAAATGACTCATTCTAATGGATCGCTCGCTGTCGATAAATCTATCCGGAATAACAAAAATAATGATTAGGTAAGAATCATTTTAATTTATTTGTCGTGGTTGTCATGGATTAATGTAAGTAAAACATTCAGATTAATTTTATATTTGACATAAGGTGTTGGAGGTGTTATTCTCACATAGAAGTTGATATATTTTGGGTTGTAAATCATTTATCATCCAATCTTAAATTAAGATGGGCCGTGGAAGGTGGGCTATGTTTTTGTGTTTCAATATCGATGGCAATAGATGTAAATGACTTGTGAATATATATCATGATTATGAATGAATCTGCTTGTTACTAACTGCGAGCCTGCTTCGTGTGCGGCTCGACAAATATTGGACGACAAATAAAGATGACAAAAATGATAATTTCATTCATGGACCCCACAAATCTCATCTTGGGGGTCCTTCCTTGTGGCCTTTGCTCGTCGTCATATCTTATTTAATAAAGCTCGCACCATTGACCTTAATTTTTTTGTTGTTGTTGTTGCTCGATTTACTTGAAGAAAATACTGAAAAGGAAACCGATTGCGATATTAATCCAGAATTCGCGTGGAAAATCCCAAGAACAATCCCCTCATCCCCCCCCCCCGTCAGTTTGTTGACAACAACATCTGCAGCAGCAACAACAGCGATACAAAATGGCTGCGAGCCAAAAATCATCATAAATAATGTTTTCGGGCATTTTTTTGTGTGTGTGCAGAAAGTGTTGTCATGTGCACGAGGCTTTGTGTCGCTTCCCATGAATCAGTGCAACACACACATGCACTCAAAGTTTTTCACATAAGTTAAATCTTTTTACTGCTTTGTGAAAATGTGCACATATGTACATAGAGGCAATAAATTAAAGAGATCGATACAAAACTAGATTTTTTTTTCCTATGGGGACTAAAACACATGTTTACGAATACAGCAAGCCTAAAAACCTTTCACAGCCAGTAGAGCACAAAACATTTTTTTAACGTATCTACAAAATGCAGTGACAAATAAAATGCTTGTCAGGTGAATATTTCTTTCTTCACATAATTTGTGGGCGTAGAAAAAAAAAGCTTTTGCTCGCGTTAGTGCAGCGTTAACAACACATGGTTGTCTGAAATTTAAACACACAAATGAACGTAAGACTGGCCTCAATATAGACGTCAAATAATCCCAATAATTTAATTTAAATAATAAACACGTAAGCGACCATTTGAGTTTGTACAATATGTTTTGAATGGGAACGGGTGGATCAAATATTATCGATATCATTTGGTTCAAGAAAGACTCATGATTGGCCTTGTCATGAATGAAAAGTGATGTCGTCATCAGCAACAAGTAAACAATGACATCCCTCAAATAGTTTTTGTTTAAATTACAAAGAGCAGCCAGTGTGAGGAAATGGTCGGGCGACGGGGGGGAGAAAAAGCGCTTGTGAAAGATTTCAGCTCATACGGGGCGTCATCCCCTCTTTCAAGTTTCTCAGCGTCATCTTCTTCTTCTGGTTCCGGAATGAAGCGCCCGCTGCGGAGGAGGATGAGGGGGAGGGGGGGGGGCAAACGCCCACGCTCTCGCTCTCCGGGTCCAAGCGCGGTGACGTGCGTAAAAGGTGCCCGAAGTGAGTTCACATGAGCTGGGAGGACTGTTGCATAGACTCCTGGTGCGTGCCGGCGTACCACGACGTGTAGGCCGGGATGTAGGACCCCGTGGCGGCGCCCACTGACGTCTTCACCCCGGTCGGAGTGCTCCAGGCGGGCGCCCCCGTGGGAGAACCGCTGGAGAGTCCGCGACCCGTGGTCAGCGCGTTCGTGTCAATCGTGCCACCGCCTTGCTTCATCAATTTCTTGAATTTGGATCTCTTATTCTGGAACCAGATTTTCACCTGTGCGAGGAAAAGAGAAGCAGCGTGAGAAAATGGGCGTGTTGCCACTTTTACGTATACGGAGAACGTCACATACACGCGCCTGCAAAAAGTAAACAAAGTGAGATGGCGGAGGGGGGGGATTAAAACAAATGTTTTCACAGGATTGCTTTGGTTTAAAATTGACTAAAAATATACAGAGTGGATGGAAGGTTCATCTGTGAAAATAAACGATAACAATTGTCATTTCTGGAAATGTGAACGCACGCACAGTGAATTAAAAAAATAAATAATGTGCAATAATATGGAATGATGTGAATATTTTGGTGAAAAATGTACTATGTTAGTGAAACATGGAATGACACCGAATGATGCTGAAGGATATGGAATGATAATGAATTATACGGAATATTATGCAATAATATGGAATTATATTGGTGAGAATGTGCAACATGTTGGTGGAAAATTATGTTATTGAAAGATGTGGAATGATCAATGAGATGGAATAGCATGGAATTATACTGGTGAAAAATGAGCAATAAATTAGTGGCAAATGTGGAATTTTTTTGGTATGTGGGTATTGTGCAATATTGAATGTCATTCCCAAAGTGAACTAAATGAGCAATGAGAAAGATGAGCGTCTGCATGGCAATGTTGACCGTGTCATTGTGAATGAACGGGGATTTTTTTTTGGGGGGGGGGGTGAAAAGGTGGAAATATGGGAAAACTGAATTGTTGAAATGAGAAAAAAATACAAGCCTGAATGGCGTGATTTTGGGGAATATATTGAAGTGAAGAAGAATGGTGAAAACCGTTCGAGAAATATGGAAGGAAAAGCATGTCAAAAAAGTGAGGAGAGTAAAATATAAATGTTGTGCAATAACAACATATGTATACACAATAATAAAAAAATTAATATCATCACACTATAGAGTGGACTTGCCTGTGTCTGGGTGAGCCCCAGAGAGGCTGCGAGCTCGGCTCTCTCCGGTAATGCCAAATATTGCGTTTGTTGGAATCTCCGATTTAGAGCTTGAAGTTGTAAACTGGAGTAGATGGTCCTGGGTTTGCGGATCTTTTTCCCTTTGCCGTTGAAGCGCACCTCTCCTCCCTCCACCACCGCGTTCTTGGCCGTTTCTGGTGCTGGAACGAAAAAAAAAATAATAATGAATGCACGTGGGTGGGAAAGTGGACTATATAATTAGCATTAATTGCAAACCGTGTTACGCAATCGACGAAGCCAGAGAGTTTTTTTTTTCGACGCGCTTACCTGCGTCCTCTAATCGTGTCTGAGGCAGAGCCGAGCTGTTCTGGTACGTTTGGACCGAGGTGAGGTACGGGCTGTTGGAGTGGCTTCCCACCGAATTGATGTAAGGGTAGGCCAGGGTTCGGGGGAAGTTCGGGGCCGGGCTGTAGCTGTCGTGCTGTCCGTGGCCTGCGGAATGTAAACAGTGCACGGGGTAGTGTCCGTGGGACATGGAGGACGGAGACATTTGCTGACTGGCGGGCCCGAACTCCATGAAAACGCTTTTTCCTGAGGCGGGACTGTTCAGACTTTCTGGGATCGCGGTCATTGTCATCTCTTCCGGCGGCTCCCGTCCTCCTCCTGGTTTTGTTGTTTGAGTCCAGACCGGGAGGGCTCCCAATTTAAGTCGAACCTCTTTTTTCTACTTCCATTCATAAGAAAATGCAGTTTGTTCCCGTGAAAAGTCCTAGGTATGATGCTGCGGACCGAGATAAACTCCCCCAAAGATTTGAATCTGGCACTCATGAATATTCATCCCAGGGGGCCGCTGATTGGTCCGCTGGATCCGAGAGGCGAGCCCATTGGCCGGCTGCCTCCGAGCAACCTGAGCAAGGAAGACGGAACACACAAGCGCAGGGCTTCCAATCGTCATTATCAGGACAATTAGCGCATTCACATTAGGATTATTGTTATTTGGGTATAAATGTGATTTAAACCAGATCATCCGATGACGTGTTATTAAAGCTCAACCCACTTTGGTCACGAGAACCCAATATTACACCATTGTGAGGCGCAAATAAAACGACAATAAAATGAGAACATAATTTGATGGTTTTCTGTCTTGTTAAATGACGCTCGTTTTGTCAAAACGACTTCTCAAACATTAATATAATGGAAATACCCGATGTGCTTTCGTAATAAACATTAAAAAATGTACCAATCATAATAAAAAGAAAATCATCAACGTCCAAGCTTGTTAAAGCTACTGACCGCTTTGATGAATGTCATTGTAATTAACGATCCCAATGTGTCGCATTAGCATAACACAGAGTTCAATTTTCATAAGTAGGCCGGTAATTAGTCGTGCATTTAGCACTTGCACATGCTCGGGGTCTCACTTACACTTGCACAAGCGTAAAAGGTGAAACAGTCTGAGCTTAATATATTTATGCATTTACACATGAGGATCCACATGTATTATTTTTATACAACCTGACATGCAATTGTGTGTTTTTAATCCGGCTGCTTTATAACGCTATCGTCTGCATTTATTTATTTATTTTTGTGTCGGGGAAGGGTTGCGGCCACCCTTCCACAACATGAGCGACTATTCCTGAAAATCGGATTCAATTACATTTGACGACTGGCTAAAACACAAACGCAGGATTACGCATGTAACAAAAAATAAACAAATAAAATAAAACAACAGAAGGTAGCCTACTAAAAGTAAAGCAAGAACTTACTGAGGAGCTCAGAAGAAGCTGGAGGTGAAACCACACATGCTCTCTGCGTTTGTTTGCATGCGAAGAGGCGGAAAAAAAAAAACGTATCCGGGACGAGCTTTTCATTCCGGGCTTGTGGCGCAGGCTGCACGGAGCTGATGCACCCGCAGCCCGGTGCCTCCATCCCCACCTGAATAACTCATCAAATCCATTTAAATTCCCTCGCTGTCATTAGCAGCCCAATTACATCATTGCATTGAAATAAAGCACCGGCAAGTTGCAAACGCCAGTGCGAACCTGATGTGCACAGATGCCAGTGTGCTGCCTGAACTTGAAGATTCTCTGAAATATAACCAAAATTGGTCCCCTTGCTGCCCACCCCCTCTCCCTAAAATAGGCCAATTTGAAGTGATTTCTCTGGGATTATTACTTTAGGGGGGGGGGGGGAAATGCTTCAAGACTTGCTCTATCAACAATGATAATGACAGTACAACCGATAATTATCATCTTCCAGAACAGAGGACAGATTTTTATGGGCACTTGGTGGGTGCGACTGATAACTGTCATTATTTTTCCCACGATTACAGTATCCACAAACTCGAGCCGCTCGCACAACAGATTGCGGGGAAGTTGTGAAATAAAAAGTCGTGACACTAATGACATAATGAAGGACCCCCCCCCCACCCCGACCACCCTACAAGGCAGGGCATTTAGTCTTCAGTGGATTTTCAACCTCTAAAAACTACCCATTTTTTTGGAAGTTATATTCAGACTGAAACCCTTGTAATTTGCATTCCAGGCCAATAGTGGGCGATGTCACTTGCGCTGCAAAAAAATAGCTTGCCCAGTGCCCACACTTCACGTCTTTTTACAAGACGAGGTTTCATCATCAACAACAACAACAAAAAAGTGGAGTCAATCCAGCAAGCATCACAAAGTGGATTAATGCATACTCTTTCGACTTCAGTGAGCTCTCCACATTGGATGTGAGAAACAGGAATGAGAATTTTTTTTTTCCAGTGTTCTGTTCCCATACATAAAAAAAATCAAACACAAGCAATAAATTAATCTATATTACAATGAATCATATCCAATTTTTTTTCTCTACAGATAAATGTTTTGGTATGATAATTCTTCCCTAAAACAAATTGGGAAAAAAAAATGCATTCTACTACACTGTGATGTCAATCTGAATTTGATCAATTGTCCAGGCCTCATGTCCACATCATCAAAGTCTACAGTTGATCTGCAAGGCCTCCTTGCAGTCTCTCGCAGGCCTCTAAACTGACCACCGCCAGTGTGATGACTAAAAGAAGAAAGCCCTCCATGTGTGGACAGGGGCAGCATTCATTCGGAATAAAGTGGCTCGATGGCAGAGGGGGTTTTAACACCTGCCGCTCTTCACCTGAGGGGAGGGGAGAGAGGAAAGAGAGGTGGCGCTAGAGAGAGAAAGAGAGCGAGAGAGCGAGAAAAGGGGGAGTGGTGGGTGTCGAAGGGGCCAAGATGTCACAGACTTCATTTGAATGCGCCGATGGAGGCCTCCACCCCCCCTTTGCCCTTAAACACCTTCACTCCAAAGCCACATTTGAGCAGCCACTAAACAGCATCCTGACCACAGTGTCTCAAAGGCCACGAGGCTCCCTGCCAACTCTGTGATTAATTACAGCGAGGCTTGCCTCACCCCCCACACCCCCCCTCATTCAAACGGAATCATTTATCCATCCATTGGTTATTTTCATAACCCAATTGAATTGCACGGTTGGGATTTAAGCGCAATTTCCATTGATCGGCCCGCGCCTTCGTTTCATTCTCCGAGTGGGTTAAACAAATTGGAATTGCGTTTTATTTTTTTGCTTATTGTTATTCCAGTCTCTTTGATCCCCCCATGCTGTAATTTCAGGCGCGAGTGAGCCAAATTAGATGCGACACAATTAACTGGATTCAGGTTCTATTTTCACGTTCAATGTGGCAGCAAAATGTAAAATTGATTTGCTTTGTGCCCACATCAGACACCGCCCCCCCCCCTTCCCAAAAAAAGGCGGGGGGAACCGGATCGCTAAATGATTGTGATGAGTACCAAATAAAACCCACATGGAGAGCATAGCAGATTTTTTTTTCTTGTCAATGGAGAAAACATTTTCTTGGGTAGTTAATTTAATTGCTTTATTTCTACTCACAAGCTGTAAAAAGTGGTAAGAACGGTCACTTTTTATTAGTGGGAGCGATTATGGAAGTGCTACAAATTAGCATTTGAGGTTTTTATTTGGACTTTTGACCCAAATAGTTTGTTTCAAGAAAATCTAAGTCCCGTCTTTGAGAATCCACAATGGATGTGTTTCATAACATTTGGACTTTTTATCTACCCGAACAGGATAAAAACACATGACTCACGATTCAGGAGATCACAGGAAGCTCCAGCCTATTAGATTCCAATTACCCGATATCGTTTTATTCTCCATTACAATGCTGCTTTGTATTACTCATCGCAAACAAAAGCTGAATGAATGTTTACATCAACCGCAAGTCCCTCACCTGACTATTGAAGTTGTTGTATCTTTAAAAAAAAAAAAAAAAAAAAAAAAAGTGCACCGACATATAAAATCCCAAGTGCATCTTTTGCCAATCCCCCCCGATTCATGTTCCAACTCAAACAACTCTGCTCACAGGCTGCAGGTCGCAGTGTGCACAGGCCTCCAGAAAACAGGGAGAAATGGTGTCCCCCCCCACCCCCCATTACAGCAGCAGCAGGGGTCAGGCCACAAGGCAGCCAGCATGCAAGCCGCCTGAAATGGGCTGCAAAATGACCAATTACCCCAGTGAAGTCTGGGGGTTGGGGCGGGGAGGAAGGAGTTTGAAAAATATAGCTTTTGACTTAATTCAACTTAACTGTAAAATGAAACAAGACACCCGAAAGCGTGCGCGGCTGAGAGAAGATCCCGCTCTATCGAGAAAACAAGTTAACAGCTGACCAAGGCGACATTCTTTCAGGTGATGGGTTGGGGTGCAAAAGGAAAAAAAAATACAAAAAAAAAAAAAACAACGTTACATGCTTTCTCTTATTGAATGAGCTGCCCACAAATTAAACCACATGCAAATTTGCCAATTAAGCCATTTGTCCGTGGAGAGCCTGGCCTGCTTGACATTCAGCTGCCACTGCAGCGCCTTTAGTCTGCAAGTCCCCTTTTTAGTTTTTGTTCAGAGTTAAGTCTCCAACAAAGACAGGAAGGAGGTCAGCACTCAGCCGACACCTGAATGCGCCTCTCCTTTGGCTGCACCCCTTGATCCCCACAGTCTGTGCCTGTCATTAGGCCTAATGACGGAAAATTGTCATGTTGATACAAGTCTTGCTCTCCCCCTCTCGTCTTTGTATAAGTAGAAGGTGGAAGCTCTATTTGAAACAAAGTTCTTTGTGACTAAAAGGCACCGATGTTGCATTTGTACTTGGGCAGCATTGGGTGGGGGTGAGGGGGTGGGGTGGGGGGGAAGCGGAGAAAAGAGGCCATCCACGCTCTTTCCATAGCCGGTATAATTATTCATACTGTGACCTTAATGATACGCTCTGTTCATTCTGCATCTCATCCACGCGCCAGGCCCTCAGCGGAGTCCTGTGTCAGGGAATATGAAAAACCCATATAATGAAACCATTTTGGCTGATGGAAAAAAAAAAAGGGGGCTACAGAAAGCTGCACTTGCTACAAAGGTGGCTCAATTATATGAGTAATTGTGATAATTTTCCCTCCATTCACTTCTTTATGTGGAAGGTAAAAAAAAAAAAAAAAAACCCAGATGCTGAAAGGGAAATTACTCAGACAATGTGTAATCGGTTGAAATGGTCACAACAGAAAAGAAGAAGAAAAAAAGATGACTGCAAGAAAGTGAGGCCCTATGAATAGGTATGGGGGCAGTTAAATGCACCCTCAGAGGCTCACAGACACAAACAAATAGCTCGTGAATGGATTATAAAAAAAAATGGTTCAATGGGAGAGAGAAAAAAAAAATCAAATGAAAAAAAAAAAGCTGGATAAAAGTACATATGCAGCTGCCTCAAAATTAAATTTCTTTTGAAAAATTTCAGCCTCGGAAAATGCGCCCTCCCCATCCTTGGCTATCATTTTGTTGTTCTCTGACAGGAAAAGGATAATTAGCCTCTCTCCCAGGCAGGAGGACTGACATGTCCTTTCCACGCCCGACAGAAAGCTTGAAGAATCATTTGAAACCTTTTTCCTTTATGTTGAAGCGTGCGTGTGTTTTGTTCTGAGCTGGCTGTATTACAGACTGCATTAAAACGGTGTTAGTCCATATACGTTTAAGTGCGACATTTCTGTAACTATCTGCCTTAAAAAATAAAAATAAAAAAGGTGATGTCTATTGAAATTCCAATTCTGTTTGGCTCTGGAGAAAGGTCAGATAGAGAGAACCACTCGTTTCTCTCCGTGGGTTGTTTTTTTTTTTTCACCCCCCCCCCCACACACACACACATAATGTAAAAAAACAAAAATAACACACGTTAGTAGAAGATGGAAATAACAAATTTCTGTCAGCCAGGAGCAAGGCAGCTTGACCCAGAGACAAAACCGACCATCTAGTCAGTGTGCTGAAGGAAATGAAATTCTGAATAAACTAGAATAAACATGACATTACATCGGCTCACTGCTCTGTATTTGATACGTAATGACAAATATATACTTGGAATAAATGCCCCCAAAGGCCAAAACCTCTGCCCCCTCAGACCCTCCGCAGTGCACCTTCAGACTCACCAAGCAACATTACAGCCTTGAAGTTCAAATCATTTTCTGTCGCACGCTATGTCAGCAGCTTCCATCCCATTGAGCAACCCCAATGCTGGGTGTAACAAAGCAGCCCCAGAACATAACAGAGCCTTTTTGTATGTTTCACAGTAGGTACAGAAAATCCATAGACGTGGGATAAAATAATTCTTGACAGGTACACCAGTCTCACTGAGATGTTACAGAAATATTTTGCCTTTACGCATTCACATTACATTAAGCATCCAGTTCCAATTCATTTCCTACATTTTAAAATCAGACTGGCCCTGACGCGTGACCATTTCGGCCATGGATGGACCGACCGTTCAGGAATTTCCCGAATTTCCCAAAGGCCACCACACCCTTGTCGGCGGTGACAATGACAGAGATGCTCTATGATGCCTCAACACTTTGGTTTCATGACAAACACCACCATTCAGGAAGATTCTCCCAAGTCAGACCAGGCAGCCGTGTGGTCTAAACCTCGTCAAACCAGCTCGACTTGGTTGATATTACCAGCTAGGGACACCGGTGGACGCCGCTTCGATTATAGAGCGGCGGTAGCGGCGTTCTAGAGAAAGCTAAGCTGAGGCTGTCAGAGATTTTAATAAAAGTAGAGGACACCGCCTGGGAAAAGTGTGGCTGTCTCAATAGAGTGATACAGACAGACCAAGGCTGTCAATGGAGCCCCTAATGACAGAGTAAGATAATGACAGGCCCCGGCTAGAATCAGCAGGAAGAGGAAGATCAATCTGCTGCCAGAGAGGGAGGGATGCAAGGGGGTGGGGGTGGGGGGGGAGACAAAACTGCGGGCTCTTTCTTTTCTATTTTCTTCATTTTATCTCCTCCGATGCATACGTCTTCCTCTGCAGCTGCCTCGCGTCGTGGTGGGCCAGCCCTGCGTTAAGCATGCGGCGGATCAATAGCAATTACAAGTCCCTCACAGCCTGACGCATCACAGCGGCACAGTTGACATTTCACTCGGCATTGATCCCCCGGCGCACAATATTCCAGCCTCCGCAGTCAGGAGTCGGGCCCGGGGTCTGGCTGGAATTGAAAAGCAACGGAGGGCCGGGGGGCGTCGGGCAGGCAACGCGGCGGCTAACCAGCTGCCGGGGCCGAGGGTAAACAACCCGTCATGCGTTGCTCCTTTTCAATCTTCTGCCTTTCCTGCCACGGCTGGCGGTCTGAGAGGCAGACTAAGAGGATGAAAGTCTGACCTGGCTGAATGAATCATATATGCACTTGAACTGTCTGCATGTGTATGCACTTGTCCAGTGGTCATGTCGGGGACATCTTGGAATATATTTATCGCACGGACTTGTATTTTGTTTAGGGCGACTAACAGCGAATTGCTGTCATCGAAATAATAGCTGTTGTTTTTAAGGTTTTATAATCACCGCAAAAGCTAAGATCGTTTCCCGTTAGCCCATCTATGGCATTGAGCATTATACCGTATTTTAGCATTACGATCGCAGAATTTGAAATGAGGTAAAAAGATACTGTATGATCTCCTTGAACAGTTTGCTGTTTAATGATGAAATTCTTTTTTTTGTTGTCAGCAGGCACACTTTAGTGAGAGTCTTCTTTTCCTCAGAGTGATGTTATGTGACATTTCTGCTGCTGCTAAAGAATGCAATAAAACGTTAGTCTTAATGCTTATGTTCAATTAAGATTAAATGTGTTGAAAGTGAATGGGAGGGGCAGTACTATATTTAAAAAAAACAAACAAAAAAAAAAACGTTTTATTTTGTTTGTTTTCTACTGTCTCTGTATATCACGGATTTTCGCAGGCGGTGTCCGGAACGGACCCCGGCAATAAATGAGGCTTCACCGTACCTTCCGAATCACATCTTCAAAAGCATTTGGATGCTATAACAGATCTAAAAGCCCAGATGGACGACTTTATTTTGTCTTAACTCTAAAATAAACAGTAACATAACACAAACAAACAACTATTCCTCACAGTTCTTTAAAGTGGTGCAAAGCCCGCATGTGAGACACAGCCACACAAGTAGCCTTATTTAAATCCCGGTTGATAGCATCTGAGTAACAGGAAGACTGAGTAGGGCCGTCTAAAATAAATATTTGGTGTGATTAAAAAGTGGGAATTTCCAAGAAACGGCCTAAATAAAATCAAAATCAAGTTCATGTTCAAATGCAACACCGAAAACTTTGGAGATGGGGTCACACGTGGGCCTGTTAGTTTCCCCAGGATCTGCAATCCAGCAATTTACTTCGGATGTGTGAGACACGATGGCACCAATGTCTCGTTCTGTCTCAAAAAATTGGCAACTAACAGAGTGCTGGACAAATAAATATGGTGCGTCATAACTGTGTGCTCTGATTTTGCTCATTGGCCTTGGCAGAGATGTGCGTTCTGCTAAGTGACATTCTTCTTACACATGGTCGTGAAAAAAAAAAAAAAAAGAAAAAACATTTACACAGTAGCACTGTAACCTTGTTTCAATAAACACTCACCAAAGAAAGCAAAATAGTTGTTTCCCAAGACCCTGAGAAATTGAGCAGCCCCAAAACTTCATCAGTATTCAGAGCAGAAATTGAGCTCATACATTCTAATCCGGTGAAATAAAAGCCTATCCCGGCAAATCGGCAATCACAAAAGAAGGAGTTTAACTCCCCGGATTGAGGTCACAGATATTCAGAACAGCAATTTACACCACCTGGTGTGAAAATTGTGGCTGTCTCAATAGAGTGATACAGACAGACCAAGGCTGTCAATGGAGCCCCTAATGACAGAGTAAGATAATGACAGGCCCCGGCTAGAATCAGCAGGAAGAGGAAGATCAATCTGCTGCCAGAGAGGGAGGGATGCAAGGGGGTGGGGGTGGGGGGGGAGACAAAACTGCGGGCTCTTTCTTTTCTATTTTCTTCATTTTATCTCCTCCGATGCATACGTCTTCCTCTGCAGCTGCCTCGCGTCGTGGTGGGCCAGCCCTGCGTTAAGCATGCGGCGGATCAATAGCAATTACAAGTCCCTCACAGCCTGACGCATCACAGCGGCACAGTTGACAAAGGGATGACAAGGAGGAGGAGGTTCGGGTGGGGAGACAAAACTGCGGGCTCTTTCTTTTCTATTTTCTTCATTTTATCTCCTCCGATGCATACGTCTTCCTCTGCAGCTGCCTCGCGTCGTGGTGGGCCAGCCCTGCGTTAAGCATGCGGCGGATCAATAGCAATTACAAGTCCCTCACAGCCTGACGCATCACAGCGGCACAGTTGACATTTCACTCGGCATTGATCCCCCGGCGCACAATATTCCAGCCTCCGCAGTCAGGAGTCGGGCCCGGGGTCTGGCTGGAATTGAAAAGCAACGGAGGGCCGGGGGGCGTCGGGCAGGCAACGCGGCGGCTAACCAGCTGCCGGGGCCGAGGGTAAACAACCCGTCATGCGTTGCTCCTTTTCAATCTTCTGCCTTTCCTGCCACGGCTGGCGGTCTGAGAGGCAGACTAAGAGGATGAAAGTCTGACCTGGCTGAATGAATCATATATGCACTTGAACTGTCTGCATGTGTATGCACTTGTCCAGTGGTCATGTCGGGGACATCTTGGAATATATTTATCGCACGGACTTGTATTTTGTTTAGGGCGACTAACAGCGAATTGCTGTCATCGAAATAATAGCTGTTGTTTTTAAGGTTTTATAATCACCGCAAAAGCTAAGATCGTTTCCCGTTAGCCCATCTATGGCATTGAGCATTATACCGTATTTTAGCATTACGATCGCAGAATTTGAAATGAGGTAAAAAGATACTGTATGATCTCCTTGAACAGTTTGCTGTTTAATGATGAAATTCTTTTTTTTGTTGTCAGCAGGCACACTTTAGTGAGAGTCTTCTTTTCCTCAGAGTGATGTTATGTGACATTTCTGCTGCTGCTAAAGAATGCAATAAAACGTTAGTCTTAATGCTTATGTTCAATTAAGATTAAATGTGTTGAAAGTGAATGGGAGGGGCAGTACTATATTTAAAAAAAACAAACAAAAAAAAAAACGTTTTATTTTGTTTGTTTTCTACTGTCTCTGTATATCACGGATTTTCGCAGGCGGTGTCCGGAACGGACCCCGGCAATAAATGAGGCTTCACCGTACCTTCCGAATCACATCTTCAAAAGCATTTGGATGCTATAACAGATCTAAAAGCCCAGATGGACGACTTTATTTTGTCTTAACTCTAAAATAAACAGTAACATAACACAAACAAACAACTATTCCTCACAGTTCTTTAAAGTGGTGCAAAGCCCGCATGTGAGACACAGCCACACAAGTAGCCTTATTTAAATCCCGGTTGATAGCATCTGAGTAACAGGAAGACTGAGTAGGGCCGTCTAAAATAAATATTTGGTGTGATTAAAAAGTGGGAATTTCCAAGAAACGGCCTAAATAAAATCAAAATCAAGTTCATGTTCAAATGCAACACCGAAAACTTTGGAGATGGGGTCACACGTGGGCCTGTTAGTTTCCCCAGGATCTGCAATCCAGCAATTTACTTCGGATGTGTGAGACACGATGGCACCAATGTCTCGTTCTGTCTCAAAAAATTGGCAACTAACAGAGTGCTGGACAAATAAATATGGTGCGTCATAACTGTGTGCTCTGATTTTGCTCATTGGCCTTGGCAGAGATGTGCGTTCTGCTAAGTGACATTATTCTTCCACATGGTCGTGAAAAAAAAAAAAAAAAGAAAAAACATTTACACAGTAGCACTGTAACCTTGTTTCAATAAACACTCACCAAAGAAAGCAAAATAGTTGTTTCCCAAGACCCTGAGAAATTGAGCAGCCCCAAAACTTCATCAGTATTCAGAGCAGAAATTGAGCTCATACATTCTAATCCGGTGAAATAAAAGCCTATCCCGGCAAATCGGCAATCACAAAAGAAGGAGTTTAACTCCCCGGATTGAGGTCACAGATATTCAGAACAGCAATTTACACCACCTGGTGTGAAGGAAGCTACACATTCGACGACTGCTCCTAATGCCATAATTGAATTCTTGTCGGGAGGGCAAAAAAAAAAAAAAGTGATTAAATCAATTGTTACCACCTGACTCAGTGTGTGCAGCAGCAGCGGCGGGGCCTCGCACGGGATTTAAAGTTGTTAAACACATGCACAACAGATCCGAATGCCAGTCTGTGCCGAAGAAGAAACTTTTAAGACGCGATGGCTGTCATCACAGTCTGAGCTCAGCAAGACTGCAGGATTAAAAAAACATCAACGATATGACCCTTTTTAACACGGATGTGGGGGGGGCGGGGCCCAGCGGGTGCCCTTCTTGTCTCTCTTGCGTGACAGAGGGACGCGTTCCTCATCGAGAGTCACCATTTGGGGCGCCAACGCATTTTCTATTGCTCAGAGGAAACACCTGCAAAGAGCAACACGTGTCGGTCTGCTCCACCGTGTTGGCGAGATTGCGACCCTTGTTCTCGGTTTTAGGACTTACAGCTCTGGATATTGTTTACATGTGTCGCTAGGGAGTCTGATTGAAAGGCATTTTGTGGGGAGCAGAACCGCTGGTGCTAGTGGGCAGAAGGGCAGATATTTTGGTTTAAAAAAAAACAAAACAAAAAAAAAAAAACTTTTGTAAAAGGTAGTTAGTCGTACTGATTTAGCTTCTGTATTTAATGAAATAATGTTCAGATCCTGAATTGTACTTAAGTTGTTGTTGCGACTTTTGAGGTGTCCAGTCAGAGGTTGCCACAGCAAGTCATTGGCATGATTTGGAGCCCCTCCCAGATGATCGGAGTTCTTATCGGAGAGCCCCAACACCTTGCGGAGGGAAACTCATTTTGTCCGTGGATATCCGCCATCTTGTTTATTTGGCCCTCTGCATGCCCCTGATTCAAGTTGATAAAAATCAAGGAAACCACAAATCCGCAGCAACACCATAGCGATTTATACAGATTGATGACTTTTGGGCGAGTTCAATCTATAACTGAGACGAATTCATTATTTCATGTGTCGACGCACTCGCATCTTTTACATAAAAACGGTTACGTGTGTGGTATGCGAACGGCACGAGTGAAGGAAAGACGGACTAACTCTCTGGTGACTCTTTTACCAACTCAGGGGTCATAAATGTTACACAGACTCAACCTCAAAATGAATTTTTTTTTTTTTTTTTTTGCTGTTGGGAAACGCCTCCGGGAGGTCAGCTGGGATGATATGGACCCGATTTTTATGACACCCCTCCTACAAAAGTATAGCAACAAAGTATTGGGAAGCGGGTGCTGGATTCTGCAGAGCGGCAAGCGGCTTACAGCCTTAGAGGAGTTCAGCTGCGCAGCAGCGCGCTTGTCCGGACCCTGTGAGAAACTTTGCTCCCGCCATGCAGCATTGTAGAAATTAGCCCCAGAGCTAAAGTGTGGACGGCAGCTGGAGTGGAAAAGTCAGCTCTGGTGGCGGTGATAATCAGCAGGGAGGATGTGGCAAAAGAAACCCTCGGGGAGGATGGGGGTTGGCAGAGAGGGAGGAGGAGGATGGGGGGGGCTCGGAAGGGGAGAGGGCTGGCTGTGATCTTACAGGCCCCAATCAAGTGGAGACGAGGCCTCATGCAGTGTAACAGCACACCATCATGCCACAGCACTCAACATCTTGGACACAGAGCAGGTCTCTCCCTAACCAACTGCTTAACCCTTTCGGAGTGTGTGTGCGTGCGTGTGTGTGTGTGTGTGTGTGTGTGTGTGTGTGTGTGTGTGTGTGTGTGTGTGTGTGTGTGTGTGTGTGTGTGTTGGGGGGCTCCCCTGCCCTCATGCTCTCATCACCACACACTAATCAGCCTCGCAGACAGCAGCTGCAGGGAGCCTGGCCACGAACCTGGACTGGAGAGGCAGTTATCCGCAGCGAGAGCGGGGCGACAACAGTGGAGCTTAGTGCTCTCGATGGGGACCGCCGATCGTCGACATGTCTGAAGCAAGCTGCTTCGTCTCTTACGTCACAAAGTACACTTGTTCAAAAAGATTTTTTCGCCCCCCTCTCTCTCTTGTAAACAGCCCCGAAAAAACTTTTTGCTCATTCTGTTTGTTAAGACAACCTGTAACTCGAGCAAATGCGAGAAATACACGAGGTCAGAAACTAAACATCCCGTGCATTAAATTTTAGATGAGAGGAGCTTTAATTGGTAATTCCACATATGACACAATATTTAAAAAAATGTTACTTCGGTTCTAATTTGGATCTCATTAGATGTCTGAAAAAAAAAAAAGTAGCGTACTGGTGGGTTTTTTTTGGGGGGGGGGGTCATATTTGCTGTGATTAAAAATTTACATAACGTGGCCTCCTTGACAAAGATCATATTTTCCAAGCCAGCAAAGCATAGAAGCAGCTCTCGGGTTGGGGAGGGGGGGGGGAGTACTTTACTGCACTGTTAATTTGTGTTACTTTACTTTGGCGACCTTTGCGTAAATTGGGGCAGCTTGAGTATCCACAGGTCAATAATAAATCAGTGGGAGTTAAATAAAGCCCTGACGAACATTTCTAGTGTATGTATAGAGCACTGTATCCCCACAAGGTTTCCTGTAGCTCAGGGAGCGGAGGCCCACTAAATCAGGTTCTTAATCAGTGCTTGCACAGTCAGAGAGACATGATGGAGGGATGGTTCGGAGCCGTGTCTGATTACAACAACACTTTTTCACTGTTTTTAAAAAATTCCAACGGTTTCATCTTGATTCATTTGAGCTACGCGAGTGACTTTTTTTTTTTTTTTGAAAGCTCTTGGTCTGAATCTGCGCAGAACGTGCTGCCAATTACAGTCACGCCTCGCCGATTGTTAAATGGATACAGCTCATCGGATTCTGCGAGTGTACCTAATTGTGTGGCCAAGGAGTTGGGATCACAATATGGCTCAAACTTTGCACATGCGCGTTTTTTTTTTCTTCCCTCCGAATTTTGCTGCTGTAAATTGCGAATTTCTCCATTGTGAGACAAAAAAAAAAAAAAAAAAGGTTTTCTTATCTTATCTTTTCCAGCAGAGGTGACGAAGCCGTACGCGCCGTACCGACCGCCCAGGTGCCCGGGCCCGTTAATAGCACATCTGAACACCGTGGCTTGCGTCTTGCTCTCATCAAGAAGATAATCAGCGAAGGCTTAGCGTTGCCCAGGCTGGGAGGTGAACAAGCGAGTCTTTGAGGAGCCCTCTGCCAGTCAGACGGAGAGCCCCAGGCCTCTAACCCTCAGGGGTTAACCTCTCACAGGCTGCCAAGCAAAATACTGCAAGAGGTTCGCAATTATAGAGACAGTCAAAGGCCACATGCAATTTTCAGCCCTATTTACACAGTTAGACGACGCCCTCCCCCCTCCAACCCACCATGATGGAAATGCCAACGATAGGTAGACTTAAGACGGTAGAGACAGACGGAAGACTTTTTAAGCCTCCTAAAAATCCACCGTCATATAACCGCGTATCTCAAGAACACCTCACGGAGTAATGCAGTTGGACACCATGGCTAACTGCAACCACATTATTGACCATATTATTACATTCATTAACAGGTGTCAATCAAATCAGGTTGCGGTTTGCCACGGGACACAACTGTGCAGTAAAATAATGAAAATGGTGTCTCCTGTTTCCCCAGTTAGGGTAGTTGGACGAGTCAAAAACGTTTGAAACGGGTCTCAGTATGATGCAGTATTGTTGTACACTTCTGCAAACCACAATCCGAAAAAAATAAATCAAAAATGTTTCATTAATATCTCTAATAAAGTCACGACGACTTTATTTGCAATCTAAGAACGCTTTTTAAATGGGCACGCATTATTTGGGGACGGGAAGCACCTGCTGCCTTACATTAGCAAGACACAAATCTGGATTTTAATTTCCATAGAAAATTTGACAAGTGGCCACATTAAAAAATAAATAAAATAAATAAAATGCTTAATACTAATTTTGAAGTATATTTCACACTTCTGCGTTTTCTCTTTCAACCGTTCTGACTGAACCATGCGCCAGTCCAGGTGAGTGCATTTTATATTTCAAACACACACACACACACACACACACACACACACACACACACACACACACACACACACATTAGGCACCTCCCGGCTGGCCAGTGCAGAGGTGCTCTCAGGGGACCATTGAGCTGGGGGCCAGGGTGCAAAGGGGCCCCTGCAGCCTCTAACCCACACAGCTGTTTTCCAGGTCCAGAGCCTCTCCAGGGTCTTCACTGCTTTTGGAGACCGGCTGCCCGGGGGCCAATGTGCTCTAATAATAACAACATCAAGCATGAAGGCCCCGAGGTCAGACACAAGCATGACCCTCCACATCACAGCAACAGACCCTGGACAGGAGCCGGGACAGGGAGACCTGCTGCAGCCTGGGAGAGCTGCGTGAGGAGGACTAAAGTAGTGAAGAAGAGAGCTCAAAGGTCTTTTCAGTTTCTCCTTTTGCACATTTTAGGGAGGAGAGGAGAGTGCGTACACAAGTGCTATTCCGTCACAGTACAGTCTTGCCCCCACCAACTTCTGGCTTTGCATGTCCACTCTCAAACCTGCTGGGTTAAAGGCACCCAATTTGGTTGAAATGGCTAAACCGGTTCTGGGTGCAAAAGGGGCCGAACCATTGTTGGGTGGTTTGGACCAAGGGCATCAAGTTGAGATTTTGATCCAACAAGGGGTAAAAACTACCCATCTTAAAGAGTTAAAGCTAGCAAGAAACACGTTATCAGGTTAATAATATAGCTGCGGATCAAATCATGCTAATATTCGTATTCCGCTCTTAAAATGCGTGTAAATTGAGTTACGAGCCCGGTCACAGGATGAATTAAACCTCCGAGTGAAGGTATAACTGCATTTTGGGAGGTTACTTGAAAAATTGGAGCTATTTTTAATCAATGAAAGCATTTCAGTGCTTCTCAGGGTGGTACGAGTACCACTAATGACGCCCTCTAGTGGTTTGTGAAAGAAAACAGCCGGAATACAGTTCAGTTGTATTTAACTTTGAAGTTCAAAATATTTACAGCTTCTCTTTAAGGCGTGTGTTTTCCAACATTTTGTTAGGTACAAAATGAAATCTTTATGTACAACTCATTCGAAGGCAATCACAAGTGAATTTTTATTTTATTTTTTTGTATTACTGGGTCACCTGCAACCCGAGTGAGTACAAGCGGTACAGCCAATTTGTGGATCGATATTTAAACACGGTGGCAATGTTCAAACTGCACAACAGTATAATGGCCCAACAATAACAATGAAAATACTTTTTGGGCATAACGTGTTTCATTTAGATTCATTAAGAAAAAGCCAAAGGTTTTAGACTGCTCGAATAACATATTCGCTTCAAGCATTCCGAATAAAGACTCCGCCCTCATCAGGTCCTGTAGTTTTGCCAGCAGTGCACTTTAAGATTTGTCAACGACCTGGACAATAGGGAATACTTCGCCTTAATTAGCACAAAGCATCTGTGAAATGTCATTGTGTGTCCGTGTGCATATTTACTCAGTGAGCTGGAGAGTAACGGCGGGAGAGACTCACACACGCGGACGGACGGACGGACGGGTCCGGAAGCACGTTGCTGTCGTATTGTGAGTGACACGTATTGTAAAAGTACGTGTTTCCAGATTTGTGGTTAAGTGTTTACTGAGCAGTCCTTGTTCCAGCAAACGGGACATCTGCACACCGCAAACACACTGTATGCATTACTGTCCTGGTGCAGTTTAAAAAAACATTTACAGCCTATTTAGGGATGCTGTCAGAAGAGTAGAAAGAAATCACTCTTCCACATTGTTTACTTTAGGGGCTTGGTGTATATTTAAAAAAAAAAACAAAAAAAAAAAAACGGATAACGTTTCCTGCTTGTTTGCCCTGTAGCCACATGACATTTTTATCATTTCTTAGAATTCCCGTGAAACTAAGATCATTCCGCAAGCAAAGAGTGAGAACTCGTGTCTGGATTGCCGTTCCTTATGAAATCTGTTTAAGAAGCAACCTGTTGCCATTTGCGGTGTTATTCTATGAGGCCACCCCTCCCTGTCCCATGGGTTCTTTTACAGAAAGTGAGCCCACAGATGCTTTCAGATCCCCCGACTGGACAAAAAAAAAACAAAAAAAACCCTGCAGTACCGAAAACGTCAGCAGCCCCAGTGCACGATCGCAGTCGCCATCTCCAACCTGACGAGATTACACAGAGGTTTCCTGTCTCCTCTGACCTGATAGCATCAGACTGGCTTCTCGCCGCGCTCCCCTTCGGCTCGCTCGCAGCCTCAGATAGCGCCAATTACACCCTAATGGGGCAGGTTTTAATTGGAAAGCACATCTAGTGAATCACATGGCACGGCTCATTTAAGAGATTAATACACAGGCTGGCTCAACAGTACAGTAAAAGCCAGTCGCAACCAAAACAGTAGGACAAGGAGACCGTTAATGTGATGCTCAAAAGTGCACAGTTAAATCGCTTCTCTGCCGCGAGTCTCCGAATAAAGCACAAATGGCGTTCGAGGCAACGTTGCACTTATAAAATATTACATGACTGAACTGAATGACCGCGCTGACTTTGTGGCACCTTGTCTTCCATCCAGAGCCTTCCGCTATCTACCGAAATTTCAGATTTATTTGTAAATTCTCACATTTAGTTGGGCAAAACCTACTGTAATTTGCAAATAGTCTCTGAACGCGCTCCAAACCCTGACTTGCTGGATTTTGGCCTGTTTTACTGCCACTTCCCTTCACTAAAAACAGAGAACTACATTTGTGACACTTTTGTATTTCCATTACGTTCTATGGTGACAAAATTGAATGTTGACCCGTGTCCAGGACAGGATAGTAGAGACGACTATACAGTATTTAACAAGAAAAATATTCACATTTTAAAATTGTGCTCAATGTGAAATGACCAAACAACTCAAATCTCAGTCAAGAGATGTTCAGTAAGTAAATTAAGAACTGAAATACCCCCGGACTTCTCTTCACCGAGACATCTGTAATTTGTTTTGAAATCCTTCTTGTCTGTTTCTTGCCGAGCACCCAGCCCGCCGCTGAACTGGACGCTCTTCATTTTTCACCCTCGCATCCTTGACTTCACAAACAACCTTATCAGCGGCCCATCTGAAAGCAGGCCCAGAAGCTCAATCTCGACTGTCTGACGCACGATTAAAAGAATGTCAAACTTGGGCTTCCTTTGCGTCGTTTTTGGGTCTGCTTGTCAGAGCATCAAACGTTATCTTAAAGAGGGACCGTTTAGCAGTGAAAAAGGGACCGAGTCGGTGCACCCGCTAGCCACGGGGGAATGCGCCTATCTAAGGAGCACAAAAGAAGAGGGAACATGATCGGAGAAGCGTCGCGAGAGGGGAATAGAGGTGGGTGCCCTCTCTGGCCGCTAAGATGCCGCTGCTCCACGCAGGTATCGGATTCGGCGGGTCTGTCAGTGCAACTGGGCTCCGGTCCAAAGTCCTGACGACCGTCTGCCTCGGCGCAGAGATGCCAGAGGCGCCACGAGGCCAAAATACCACAGGTGAAACCAAATATTCCAGTCTAGCTCAATACTGTCGCTCCCATTCAGGCGATATTAAGTCTCGCTGGCGGCATCAGAGACATCGCTCGCATGATTAAACATGCTGAAACACGATTGACAGCAGATGTCAGCATTTTTTTTTTTTTTTTTGCATGTGGAGTCTTCGGAAATATAACCGAGTGAAAGTGGGAATTTCAAACACAAATCCGCCTCCCGCATCTCGGCACTTATGCGACATAATAGAGAGCCTTGTGTCCCCGCTGAACAAAAGCTCAGCGATTGAGGACCCACTGCTGTATTGGCGATAATCGTTTGTCTGCGCAAGGAGGCACACTGCCTTCTTTTTTGTGGGGGGGTTGAGTCAAGAAAGGAAATTGACATGCTGGATATTATGCTCCATTTTTCAAAGTCAAAAAGTTTCAATAGATGTTTTTTTTCGTGTTGCAAAAAATCTTTCCAGCTTTCCATCTAGGCAGGGGGGAGTGGTAAGTAACTTTGGACTGAATCCGGAAGCCTACCAGGTCCTGCCACGATGCGGCAGCGGTTCTGTCAGCTGCGCCGAGCCGATAGCGGTCACACACACGGCAGTAAATGGGAACTAGCGAGACGAGGCCTCTTGTGCGCACGAGTGGGTTCAATCAAGCTTCCCAGGTTTTGTCTTATGACAAGTGGAAAGGTAGAATTGACCTAGCGGTCCTTATTTAGCGACAATGTGCTAAAGTATCATAAAGCATGATGGGTATTTACCTGTGATCTCCGCAAGCTGGATTGTTACAGGGATGCAAAGGTTTTCAATTGAACACCATAATAATCATTAAGCGCATCGAGGCACTCCAGAGCAGTGGCAATTACAAGTTGCATTAGCCAGAAGAGGGTGAGTGAACAAAGTGACATTTCGAGCAGGTACACTGTGTGTTTAAAAAGCATGCTGGAAAATGCGTTGAAAATGCGTCAGAACGCGGGCAGGTGGAGCAGTCCATAAGCATTCTCCTTGCATTAAGGTTTAGTGTGCTTATCTTTTTTAAGATTGTCCAACGTGCGTTTGCAACAAGCTAGCATATTTTAAAGCGATGTGGTTGTTAAAAACGACATATCATTCTCTTTGTTTTATGTTTAGTTTGACGGCAAATGACAACTGGGAGTGTCAATAGAAAGCTTGACAGCTTTTTTTTGGTTTGTTTTTTTTATTACGAATATTTCACAATGCGCCAAATAGCAGCTTCTTGCGAAGTCAGCTGAGCTTGCTGCCGCCATCTCTGCATCAGTGAAGAAACGTGTAATACGAGGCAACTACAAATACCATTTTTTTTTATTTGAAGTGCTGCAAAAACGGTGGGACAATGGGCAAATGTTCCAGGGAGAGATCTACAAACATGACTGGTCCTGCAAATGTGGGGCAAAGCCCCACCAAAGCTGCACTACTCCTCCAGTGTACCAACACAAGCTGGGAGACAAAATGGCTGCTCTCCGCTGCAACCCACAACTCAGCTAACTGTAAAAACACTCTGCAATTAGAACGGTGATTGGATTGTACGTCTTCACGAGTGTCTCTTCTTGGTTGCGGTGAGAGTTCACGACACACAGACCACGCAGTTGAGAGGGTGGGCTCCTGGCAAGTGGTCTCTCCTAATCAGGCCTGCGACGCCAGCCTCTCGATGATTCTCCGGTAGTCTTGCAAAACCACCTGGTAGCTCTTCTCCAGCTCCTCGTGTTGCATCTGAGTGTCCATCTGACCCAATTGGGACACCACCTCCTCGAGCCGCAGGCACTTTGTCATCTTCGTTAGCTCCCGCTGATTCTTCTGTACAAAAGAGGCAAACCGACGGCCACGTCAGGGAAGGTGGAAACGGTCATTTAGGGAAATGATCACAAGTGTGGCATTATTTCAAATTTGCCAAATTAAGAAGAAGAAGAAAAAAAAAACGTTTACCAGATGGTGAAGGTGCCACTTCTTTTCTCAAAACTTGACTAGTGCCTGAGGATGCACGGGCGAAGCTTTTATAGATGTAATTATCTGTCGTTCTTCCTTCACAGGATTCTCGAGGCGCACACAAGTTGTCTTCTTGTCACATCGAATTTAAAAACGCACCCTTCTCTAGTGGAGACAGGGCGGGGACTGCGGGGAGGCCAATCAAGGTCCCTCATCCTCGACTTCTGCAGTCAGGTTGATGTGTAACGTGCGCGGAATGTACTTCGGTGAAACGGGCGTGAATCTCCCTCATTGTTTCTGATTTCAAGCTTACACAAGATGTACCAGGACCCTGACCTCTGATCCATAACAGTGAGTTTAGACCACAGTGTCCTTAGACAATAAAATAATCAATTAATTTTTTTATGCAGATTGTCCAACCCGGGTAATGTGATGCACACTAACATCAGCGACTGATGAACGGCATTTGGAAAAAGCGATGACAATGAAATTCCACATTCCACACAATCAGACAAGGTCTCCCGAGGCATGGTAAAAAAAAAAGCTCTGTTAGGGCAGCGGTATTATTCGCTCACGTTTACAAAGTGGCGGCATCCAACATTCAGCTAACTGCATGTTAAAATTTCCTCAGGGAAGGAAAAAGAAAAGAAAAAAAGAAAAAAAAAACTGGCAGCATCTGGCGAACAGATCTCTTCTTGCCGATTTACCCCGTGGGACTTTTTTTCCATGTCCTACTCTGCCTCTTTGGAGGCGGGGTTTCGCTGACGAACAGAATGCTTCATGGTTGCTATGCAAAACAACTCCGACAGAAAACGTCACAGGGAAACAGAATGTAAGAGTTATGTTAGGACACAGGGCTCGATTCCATGATTTCATAAGGTGCATCTCGTTGACTATTATGCAGTTGTACGGAAAGATTGCCAAGTAAAATATGAGAGTAAAAAAAAAATACTTTCAAAAACAATTAATATCAAATTGCAGGTGCAATTTTTTACTAAATAGTAACTTTTTCTTGACAAAGTGCTTCAAAAATTTCCACTGGATTATTCCTGCACAGTATTTTCTCATCTTAATCCATCACAGAGGCAGAGAGACACAAAAATAAAAATAAAAATAGACGACTCACCCTGTAAGGTCCGAACAGCCTCTTCTTCACTGCCAAACGGTACGCCCTTGATTTCTCTTCATCGCTCATGTCCGTCACTCTCAGACGCAGGATCTCGTACACTCTTCTTGCATGTTTCTGTAGAGGTAGCATTGATTTAAACCGAAGGGGTTTCACCCAAAGCTGACTTATTTTCACAAGTGGTGAGTCTCGGCTACTGGTTTTGTGGCAACTGAAAATATGAATTGCCGTTTCATGATGTGCACCGAAGGATTCCCGCAAATAAAAAATCCATTTACGGGTTCAAGGCAGGAGATGAATTCGCATGCCAGGCGGCCAGCAGCGGTTAAGACAAAAATACAGCATATAGTGGACACTTAATTGTGTTTTACAACAATACTTAACCATATTTACAATTTCAGATGAACTAATGGATGGAATAGTGAGGCTTGGGGTAAATATTTTCACCCAGCCTGATGGTTACGGCCCCCGCCTTGAAAATAAAACTTTGCAAAAAAGGCTGACAAAATGTCCGAAGCATCCATGAATTGACCATTCAATAATTTGCTGCGTTGGACTGGTGACATGGAGACGACCAGGCAAGTATTGACAGAGTACCTTGTTGATTTTCAGTTTCATTTGTGCCTCTTCAACCATTTCGGCTGACAGGCCCTGGTGCAGTTTGTCCTCCGCAAAGGACGACAGGCCCTGACAAAGCTTGACCAGCACGTAGTCCCTCAGCTTCACGTAGCTCTCAGAAGGGTCTTCAGCTGAAAACGCAATAGATGGCAGTCAGGTAAGAACGATAGAAATCTCTCTGCTGGGTTTGTGAAGCATTCTCTTTTGCCACATTCCGAATTCCAGTCTCGGATGCCTCTTTAGTATTCATCCCCGGTCTCCACACAGCCATGTCAACAACTTAGATTGAGAAAATCTCAATAAAGCCTCAGCAGGCTAGTTTTCATGCCAGCTCACCAAATCAACTTTCCCCGCATGATCCAGTCACAGCACTGACAAATCAATTTCAGCATTTGTGACTGAACCGCGCATTCCTTTTCGCTCCAAGCACAAAGGCCATTCCGATGAAGTTGGGACGTTGTGTTAAACATCAATTAAAAAGAGAATACAATGCTTTGCAAATCTTGTTCAACCTATACCCAAGTGAATACGCTACACAGATATTTCCGATGCAAACGGATAAACTTTGTTTTGGGCTAATGATCATGAACAAGTGCGGTACAAAAATGGGCTTGTTTTTGTGGGTGTGGTTTGCAATGGAGCGTCATACTATGACGAGTTGCTCCATAAGTCAACTTAACGCTGTGGCCGGTGTTTATTTAAATTTAAAATGGCTCACCTGTGATGTCTTGCACTTTTGGAACGCTAGAATAAAATCTGTGCACTGCCTCCAACAGTTGCGCTCCATGACCTTCTCCTTGGAACGGAGGCAGTATCAGCATTTGACTGTTTCGGTAATGAACACAAAAAAAAAGAGGAAAAAAAATGTTGATTTGTAAAATACTTAAAACATGTTTTTTGTTTTTAAATATCCAAGTAGCAGCACAGCAGGAACAGAAAGTGATGAGAGTCTCTTTGATCCATCAGCACAATTAATTCAGTCACATCAGATGCTTCTTTATAAAGTTGTTTTCAGACACAAATCACCCCGGTTTCACGAAGAAACCAATGATTGGTGATCTCGGCCAGTAATTTGGGCCCTTCTTTGGGAAGAGGATAAAGAAATGTGCAATTTCCCTCTTCCCTTTAACACACAAAAGAATGGGATAGCCCGTGCTGCCCCAGCAATTACCTTACACGTGGCCGGGTTTTGTCTGGATACGCGTAGTAATTATAAACTGTCATGTAGCCAATGGTTGCGTAGAGGGTCTCCCCGTCTTTATTGTACTTTTCAAATCTGCACATAAAACACAAAGGCAAACAGGTCAATTACAAGCGTTACTTCATGCAGTGTCCATTTTACACCCCCCCGCCCCCCTCCACCTCCACCTCACGCACGACGGCACCAAGTTAGAGCAGCCAGGCCAGATTGGTACACCTGCTGCAACCTGAATACATTATGCACTTAATTGGAGTATTGCAACTTAGGGGAAGAGAAAGGCCTGAAAGAGGGACTGAGCTCCTCAAAAATCACTTCAGTCCATTTTGCCCTTTGTCAGTTTTAATAGGTGCCAAGGTAAAGGAAACACTGGCAGAGGCTCTTTTTACTGTTAACATACTGTTCAATGTTTCAAAACACAACAGCATTCAATTCTGTTCGTGCCCCCCCTCCCCCAAGAAAAAAAACTCAAAAGGGCTTTTTGGCACAAAAGAAGTTCTTTCCTGATCAAGAATTCTCCTACCGAGGGGAGTATAATCAAATCGGCCGGGTAATTGGCCAAAAGCGCCTCAAAAAGGGGCTTTGTCTTTCAATGATACAATATAGGCTTTGGGATAGTTTAGGGTGGGTGGGGGGGTGGGGGGGTATGAGGGTGGGGGTGTCAATTAAAGAGATCACGCACACAAGAAAGAAGTCCCAACGATCGTCATCTGGGTCAATGAAACTGGCGGTCTCTATGAACCACATGAGGAAGGTCTGCAGGCGCTCGTGGTACTCTCGGAATCCCGAGCAGCTCAAGTCGGCCTGCGGCGAATATGATGGGAGAAGAAAATGTTACAAGCTGAAATATTTCAAGCGGCTTTCAACAAAAATGCACGGGGGCAAAAGATGAGCCGCTCACACCTTGTGAATCTGATACGTGAGCTCTCCGGCTTCGTCGTTGTGGACTGTGTACACGTGCAACAAAGTGCCGAAGGGCCTGAAATTCGCTTCCTTCTCCAGCAGCGTGATGAAGTCATCAGTGTTGCAGATGAAGCCGGCGGGAACAATTTCACGGATCTTTCCATCGATATTGTCAGGCTGTAATGGGAATTCAGATCATTACGGTGATGAAGGACTGGGAAAGGAATACACGCGCGTTCAAACCCAATAGCGCCTTGAGGTGCGAGTTTAATCAGTTCCTTGAGCCTGCTCGAAACTTTCCCCTTCAATGCAACATGGTGCTGTTTTCTGGCATGCGTGCCTCAGCCAACTGGAGGCAAGACGGGTATACTGCACTTTCTGTGGCGTCACCAATGTGGTGGCTGTTCTTAAAAAAAATAAAAATAAAATAAAATAAATAGCTTACCACTTTCTGTGGCGTCACCAATGTGGTGGCTGTTCTAAAAAAATAAAATAAAAAAGCTTATCGGTGATGGGACATTGTAATTTTCTAAGAATGTTGTGGGAGTGAACATTCAAAAACTTAGAACACTAGCAGAGTCTTATAGAAAAAAAAAAGTCTTGCATATTTATATTTATCTGGTCCCTCATTATTGTGAGAAATCATGAACATGCTCAGTGTCTTCACATTCATTTTCAATAAATAATGAACATTCTTCAAAGTTATTTGAGCTAATTTGTTATTTCGGAAGTGTGTATCAAACTCTTAGCTGGTCACATTAATCTGTACCCCGAAAAGTAGTTCTGAGTGAGCCCTGGCTTGAAGGCGAACAACGGCACCATATTGATGCTAATTGTTAGCGTGTGTGCGAATGTAATTTACCATTGTATGCTAGCATTGAGGTAGGAGAGGCTACATGGTTGTTTTGCTCAATAAAAACACGGTGTACTTCTCTTTGTTTTATATTTACTTTGACATTTTCAGATCAGACTGGCAATAAACACTTTTGAGCCTTTTTTTCGAAGAATATTCACAAATTTAATCTGCCATACTTTTGCTTGTTGTGAACTGAGTTGAGTCATCTTCCGTCATACGTCACTCATTTTGCACTCGCAAGCCAAAACAAATCCACAATGTTTGATCAACATCTTGTATCTTTAAAAAAAAAAAAAAAAAAAAAAGTCGGATCACTCCTATCTCAAGGCTGTATTCCAGGTGACCGACACGAAACATTTCTCTTTTCACAGACAAGGTAAGGCTGCGAAAAATGTACCAAAATAGGCTGTAAAAAGAAAACAAATCCCCCGAGTGTGCGCCAATGAAAAGAAAACCATTAGGCAATTAAAACTGTCAGCTGAGCAGAGGGGCCTGGGCAGCCCCCCTCCCCCCTCCAAGTGAAAAGACCACTTAAATCGGTACATTTACTCTTCAAGTTAAACCATGAATATGTGATGAAGTTGCCACAATAACGCATTTCTGCCACTCACCGGGAAATTAAACCTGATGAATTGATCTCAACTTCATAAACCTTTGGCAATACATAATAGAGGCCCTCTCCTCTAATCCTGCCAAGTGAACCCAATCAAATGAATTGGGCCCCGTATTTTTCAAAGGGCCTCGGAGACAAAGGGGCGCTACCCCTCGGACTTTTTCCCTCAGCGCAACGCGTGGTTAGTTCAGCTGTAATGTTTGCATTGTATCCATTTCCACAAGGATTGACGTGAGAACACTTTGCTAAGCGGCCCTTTCACACCATTTGCATGTGTGATGGGCATTATGTCGCCACAGAGACCCTCGCTGCTCGGCATTCAAAACAGGGAAATGAAGAAGGTCGGGGCAAAATGCACGACAAAAGGCTAATACAAAATACTGACGATTCTCCCCCTTTCAGACATCAGCTAATATCAAACTGGAGGTAATGCACCTGCAGCTGAATGCCTCTCCAGCGCTGCAATTGTTCGGCCGCGTTTGGAAGAAACAAGGAGCATGCTTTAAAAAAAAAAAAAAGGCCTTCGACAAACAAGCCTTTTTGTTCGAGACACTCTTTGACATACTAGACACCAAATTGCGCAGCCTTTCAGAATAGATGCCTTCGTGTTTCGTGAATGTAACTTAACAATGTACCTTCGGAACATTGTTCTATATATTTGATTGCAAAACAATAAGGACAAAGGGGGAATAAATAAATCTAATTTGTCGTGTTGGTATTATCAAGCGTCTTTCAAGCAAAAGGCCTTCCATCATCTTTTTGAGTCAAAACAAACACACGCTCACAGAGGTCGATGGCGGAAATGCTGAAAATTGCCATTAGTCTGAATTAATTATTGTCCAGGAAAAAAAAAAATGATAAGAGACTACATTGCAGCTGCTTAAATTCTAAGTCCTTTTTCTCACCACCTGCACCGTGGCCTGACCGTCCACATGCACTCGGACGGGGAGACAAACACTCTTCAGACGTAGCCAAAGCTACTCCCCTCGTTCTCCACCCTGACACCAGCTGCACTCAAACCCTTGACGCTCAGAGTGCCGTCGGGGTCAACGCTGAGCACACGCTGGCAGTCAGGCCGCCATCATTCTTCATCTTGAACATCATCTGTGGCTTCAAAGTTGGCTCCAAAAAATACAGAAAATGGCTCTCCACTTCCAATAAAAACATTGACAGTCAACTGTCTCACTTCCCATCCTTATCAGATGAAACTATTTACTTTTTGTCTTTTTTTTTTTAAATACGAGTCCTTCATATACGCTCAAATCATCAACATTTAACAACCATTTATACTTCGTAGTTGTGGCCGGAATAACTTGCGATGACTCAAATTTTGTGTACAGTGGTACCTCTACTTACAAAATTAATTGGTTTGGGAAGAAATTTCTTAACTAGAAAAATTTGCAAGTAGAGACGCGTTTTCCATGTAAATGCCCTAATCCGTTCCAAGCCCCCCCCCAAAATTCAGACATAAATGTTTTCTAAAGCATAAAAATGCATCAAAATATGTAACAAATACATGTTACAATTAGATTATTGCACAATAAATGAGAGTTGTGCATAATGTAAAAAACAAAGAATGGTAAAGAATAAAAATGAAGGTCATTTCACTTTTAACTGCGTCGTCATTGTTTTTTGACCTCTTTAGTTTATGCTCTCTCTCAGAAGTGCAGGTCACAGTATCTCTCCCCTCTCGCCAGGAGCCCCCTAACCCGAAAACCTGTCAACGAATTTACACTTATATCGAGAATGGCCGTTTTGATCGGCTGAAAAATTCCCCATCCCTGTAATATGTTCTATGCGGGCCCCACTAGTTTAAACATGGCATTCTGGTTAATATTGCGTTTGTGGAATATAAATTAAACTAAATCCACCATCTGAGCGGGCACCCATTTTGCCACTTGCTGTCGACTGAAAATGACGTCAGTTACTCAGTGATCAGGTAACGACCAATCACGGCTCAGCTTGCGGACATCACATGACCAAACTCAGAAAACGTAATTTCATTGAGGAGGGGTAATTGGGAAAAAAAAATGATGTGGGGAAGGAAAAAAAGCAAACCTTACCTCCACACAGTCAAATGTGTCCGTGACTTTGGAGGAATACTTGACTTTATAAAGAGTGGTCAGGCTTCCCGCTGTGTAAAAGAGCTGGATCTGAAGACCTTTGTATCCAAATGCCACCTCACTGTGGGGAAGGGAAGAAATTCATTGTAATTTAGAAGTTCATTGTAATTTAGACAATTTAATTTTTTTTGTAAAATACCAGGAGTTTACATCTAAAATATGAAAAGATATATGCCCCTCCGCAGTCTGACATGAAATCACATGAAACATAAGAATTACCCAAATTATTTCAATTTGCTAAATGCCAGAATAATTATCTTTGACAATGTGGAACACAGATTTAAAGCCAATCAATGTGACCACAGGCTGGTAGTGATGGTAACAGTGGGCTTACTTGGGTCCACAAGGAACAATTCTATCAGTTTTTGTTTTTCACGTTTACATTTTTACTTGGCACGCAACAATTGGTTCTTGCAACAGTTCGGTTCTTATGGGCCTGAATTTAGTCTGCAACATAAATCCGACTTAATGACAATATAAGCTTTTATATGCAAGTTGGGAACGTTAATTAAGTGAAGCGGTCGTCTACATAATGATGAAAAGAAAATACTTACTCATCTCCAAAAATCTGGTGGCTGTACTCCGGGTGGAATGTAGTACCATCATCATCAACGTCCTCTGGAAAGCGAACTGAATAAAAAAAAAGGTGTATGCTTTTGGTGAAGTGGTTAAAAGTTAAATAACAACAACAACAAATAAACACAATTTTCAAACAACAGAATATGTTATGGCTTCTAGCATGCATTTCAGCGTTGTGTTGAACTAAACAGATTTAACATATCAGTCAATTTGTGAGTAAATTGAGATGATATCATTATTACTTCGATATTCTCATTTGGTGGTGTGTGGTGAGATCTTTCAGCAAATGGATGTCTTGGCTCAATAAAAGTTGGTAAATATTTGATTTTCATTCTGCACAAAATACAGCCCAAAAAAAGGACATACTTAGCTTTAAGCATACAGCTTCATTGGTGTCACACTTAAATTCAGCCAGTTTCTTTTCCATGTTGTTTGCTCCTGAGAGAACACACTGCATTAGCTGTTATTCAAGGATACACTTTCCAAAGCATGATAATCGTTTCAATGTATAGTAGGCACTCTTAATGGTGCACAAAACTAAGCAGTGCAACACAAGATCAGTCTGTCGAGCCAAAGAGTTTTTCGGAGGGAAATCTAAGGCAATAAAGCAGAGCTAAGCTTTTGAATGTTGCAGCATTGGATACAGCCTGGCAAGACTACGTCATGAAAACAAGCACTAGTAAACAACACCACAATATGTTCGCTAAAAGAGGCTCATTCACATCTCGTATGGAGTTAAGATGGCTTGCATGCATAATAACGGCAACAATTGTCTGTGACTTTCCACGTGGATGTAAACAAGATTTTAAAAAAAGCTGCCATGCCCACACAGTCAGTACGGCTAAACAAACAGCATGTTATTGACAGTCTGATAGCACGCAGCTAACACACCAGGCAGGCCCGCGTTGCGAATTCTGTTCTGCAAAATTGTCGTCACGCTCGCCACGCTAGACGTTGGGTAGAACACGCGTCTGTCTGCGCGCCGGTGGGCATAAAGGGAAGCTGGCTAGAACCGGAGGGAAAAGAACCAAGCTGTCAAATACGTACCCGCCATTTCTGCAGTGTTGTGGGAAGTGTGTTGTCCTAAAAGACCGCGCAATCATGAGGACTTCCGGTGTTACGTATTTCCGCTCAAAGCGGATGTTGTTTTTTTTGGGGGGGGGGAGCTCTTCTTTTCCTTCCAGCGTACTTTGAATTTTTAAAATATGTCTTTCTCAAAATGTATTCTGTGAAAAAAGACCTTTGTTCGTATGAGGAAAAAAAAATTCCTCCCATATTACCAAAAAAATCGCATCGAGGTACCGTTTCTTAAATCATAGCCCAGTCCTCTTACAGTTCAATTATTTGGCCATGATAATAATATCAGATTAACATCTTGGTGAAAAACATCCCTTTCAGATTGTAGATTTTGAAAAGATGGTTAACAATGTAACGCCCGCGTGTCACTGACCAGACTTTCATACAAACTGAGTCAAGATTATCATTAATTCAGGATTCATACTTTGCTAACAGGTTAACAAACACTGTTACAATGAAGAGAAATAACAAATGTGTGGAAAGGAGCAATTTTGAACATGTCAATGAGCTCACAATGATCTGCTATCAACCCAGCCTTTGCTTTTCTTCCCTCCAGGTGCACCAATAAATGACATACCCAGTCAGGTTTATGCCACTGTAATTTCACCTCCACTACAATGTCAGCACTAGATTACCCCTTTTCTGTACAAATACTATGTTTTATTTAACATTTGTCAGCAACTGCCAGATCACTGCTTTGGTGTTAAATGGTTTAAAAAAAAGGAAAAAAATAATGCAAGTTTGCCAACTGAAATTCCCAACCTTTACTGAACCGAGGCACCCATTAAAAAACTAAATCATCAAAACAAAATTTGAATACCGATGAATTAAAAAATGATCTTTGATCAATTTATCCCCAATTTGTCTTAAGAGAATGTTTATTGGGGTCTGTTTAATTAAATTGAAAGCTGATATATAAGTTGTTCTGGTGTATGAATGGGAAAAGGTGGATACACAGGTTTACTGTATTTTCTGCCATTTATTGAAAGATTTGATTATTCTGCCTATCACTACAAGTCACTGACATAGACGGCTGTACAAAGATATATTTCTAATTAATAAATAATAGTTTTCAAACACATTAACTGTGAAACTGGTAATTCCCTGCAGCAACCCCTTACCCTGGTTGGGAATCACTGGAGAACGTGTAAGTATGCATCAGTAAAGTGGTCCACTGTATGGTCTTTAAGTATTTTAAAAAGCAACTTGCATTTTTTTTACTCTTAAATGTCTTAATTTCTCTTGTTAATGTGCTTAAATTAAATCTTCGTTCTTGAAGTATTTTTTGGGAAGGTACTTTTGTTTTCATTGCTCTGCTTTTGAATGTCTATGGCTGCTTTGTTAATGCTTTTAGGTGTTGTGCTTTTGCTTGTGCGAAGCGCAATGAAGTGTCTTGTACATGAAATGTGCTACATAAGCAAACATACCTTGCCTTAAAATAAAATTCAGCCTATGTAATGGGGCTGGAATGTAAATTCATTTGAGTGTAAAATACTGTACCGACATGTGATAAAAAGTAATAATAAATTATTTACAGAATGCAGTGCAAATCAAAACCTACTGTGAAACCAACCATGACGTCACCACTTGCTAATGTGTTCGATTTGTTTCAACGTTGAAGCCGCGACTTGTTCCGGCGCACGTACCATTTCCCTATCAATTAATTATCGACTACTGTAATGTGACTGTCAGTCGTTTTTGTTTTATGAGCTTCCGGCGTTTATGTACGCCTCTATTCGTGCGTAGTATATCCTCGTTTCAACTCCACAAACAGGAATTGTAAGAACATCCAGCTCCGCCACCTCACCGCCCCTACCCGAACTGAACCTTCCAGGATTTGGATGGACATGCAGTGTGTTACTGTACTGCATCCATTCGGCGCCTGCGCTGCTTCCTTACAACTGACGTCACACCCAGCATGGCGGTCAAGGTGACTCAGTGACTACTTCTTATCACATATTAACTTTAAAAGACGCTACCGCGAGCGCGTGTATTTCGCTGTCGTCCGCGGGGACCGCGAACCTTCCAGGGCGTGTTTCAGAAATGTGGCGGACCCCCCTTGAACGCTGCTCGCACCTCCCGGAGCGATGGCCTCCCCCCAGACGTCTTGACTCGGCTGTCACGTTTACTACAAGACGAATTTGTGTTTATTTATTTTTTCCACCGCTGGCTTCGTTCGCTACCCCCCGGAGGGTTATGTTAGCACTCCGCGGATGTTTTGGATCGGTTCCGCCGTGCCGGTTTTGCTAAAATCTGAGCTAATCACAAGAGCAAAATAAATTCATTGATGAACCGGTTAAACCACTAGAGGGTTTGATGAAGAAGCAACATGATAGTATCTGAAATTGGGCTTGTGTGTGTTACAGGTGAAAATGACAAAAAGAGCCGACCCCCATGAGTTGAAGGCAGTTTTTCTCAAGGTAAGACCATTTTTTTTTTTTGTGACTTTGTGGTTTGCTGAGGGTGTGTACCGTCTTCCGTGTTATGGTTCACATAGTTTACTTAAAGGTCACACATATGCTTTGACTTTTTGGGGGGAGGACTGCTTCAACTCAGTCCTCTGTTGGATAGATATTGCAATTTGGTGGAAAACATATTTTTTTGTTGTGGGCCACATCTGGGCCACATCATTTCTCAAGTCTGTTATGACTGAAAATTATATAAAGGTATCTTGACTGACAAGTTTATTTTTTTCGTGACCACGTTTGTGGTATTTCATTAATACAGTCAAGCGACATTTACTATATATATATATATTTGTCAGTGTTTGAATAAAGTAAAACAGCGCTGTCAAACTAATATAAAAGACAATGCAAACAAATAAACTTGTTTAATAAAGTGTAATTACTATAAGACACAATAACATTACGCCTGAGCTGTGTGCCTTTAAGGGGTGTGGCTTAATGAGCCGACTTTCCTCCGATCTGATTGGCTAATTGGATTGGCTGATACTTTGCACGTTGTGTTGATTTTATAATCAAGAGTAATTTTGTGAAGTTGCCAATCAGATCAAGGGCACATATCTCCACTTGTTGTTCAATAAAATAATTTGGAGAAGGTTCTGACTAAATTATTTATAGGAGCTGTAATTTTAGGTATTGCGTATTTTGAAAACGACAATATCATGACTAAAAATCGTCCCCAAAAATCCTGTCGTGTAAACCGTAACGTCTACCAATAAGTGATGCCAGGAATGTGGCTAGTTAGTTTCCGTGAGCATTGGACATGACTCATGGGCATACGATTGACCTGACTTTGTTTTTTTTTTTTGAGTAAAAATTTAAAACACAAGCACTGTGTGGGCAGGAAACTCATATCAACTCGCTCCTCAACAAGCAGCACTGAACAATTCTGGAAAAAAATATTCAAGTTGTTCAATGCCGCTCCCATATCAAGTTTACTCTCAAACTAAAATAATTACATGTTGTGTTTTGAAAACAACCACACAGCTTCGCCTTCCGCTTATTTAATACTAACCCATAATGCAAAACACCATAGACAGGCTAACGCCATGAGTCGTCCCGATGTTATAGCCCTTTCAGCAATGGACATTTGAAGACTAACAATGTATCAACACATCTAGACAGACACTAAAACAAAACTCACAGGCATGTTCTCTTCATCCTATTAATAGTCATTTAATTAGTCACTTACAGTCATGGTGAGAGTCTTCTTTGTGTCTTCATGACTGTATTGAACTACCCGGGTGGCCAAGTCGTGTGCACCAAAATAAGTCGCAAGGAATTAATCATGCACAATGGTTTACATTCTATTTAATTATTGTATTTTTTTGGGGGGGGGGGGCTGGAAGCTGCAATGGAAATGATATTAAACCGTATTAATGGCAATTCCATTCACTTCACTCGAAAGACGATTTGCAATAGGACTGTAAAGCGCTCTGTTGTGTTACAGCTGTAGCTGTTGTGAAAGCGCTATATAAATAAAAGTGAACTGTGTTGAGAGTGTCTTGAGTTACGCTTGTGCTCTCCGAACAAATTAAAGTTGTAACTCGAAGCACCGCCCTTTAATGAATTGTTATCTACCGTGTATTGTCAAAAACACTTCTATTTTTGAAATCACGAGTCATGTAAAATTGCAGTGTGTTAATTTTTAAGTAAACGAGGGATTTGATGGGGGGGAATGGCGGGGAGGTGTTTTTAATAGCAGTTAAAAATGAAGAAAATTTGCAATTTTCTGTCAAAATAGTAAGCGTGAAGCCGGTCAGGAAGAAATATGAACGAGACATTTGATATGCCTTCGCGAGCCGCATAAAGTGATGCAACGGGCCTTGAGGTTGACACCTGTTTGCCAGTATGTCTGCTTGGCACACACTCATACACACATTCACACACACACCCCATTTTGGAGTGTGAACTTCCTGAAAGTCTCCACGCGGTCTTCAGTCTGCCACAAGAGGACTGACTGTGTAATTTGTGATCCACATTCAGGTGGAAGAGTTAATTACTGCCAGCGCTTTCTGACTGCCTGTATAATTTGATTAAGAACTACTTGAGGCCTACTGTGAGGCTGAATAGAAACACAATAATAATGTGATGGGAGAAAAAGGCAGCACAGCAATAAATTGCCGGGAATGAATAGTTTCACTTTCTCTGTTAATTCGGCGGAGTGCAATAAGATGGAAGCAATGAAAACACTTGGCGTGAAACGCTCCACCCTCGCTGTTTCTGTTTATCTCCGAGCCCCCTTTCTGTCTTTCTTGGCTCCTGCTTTGCGATCCTCTAGTCTTTTTTTTTTTTTTTTTCTTCCATGCCAGTTCATGCGGTGCTTGTGTTCCCTCGGCTATCTCTGCTCCAGCTTGTAACCCGACCCCGACTCTAAAATGGACTGCAAGTCTTGGAGGGTGTTTGAGGTCTTAAGTTTAGAACAGAGTCGTGCTGGCTCGTGCATATTTTTGCTTCAGAGTGCTGAAGGACGACCAACGCGGCCTTGATGCTTGCGGCTCCCGTGGAGGGTTTTTCCTTCCGTCAGCCTTTATACAATAAACATTTCCACTTTTTTTTTGGAGGGGGGGGCAATGGGATGGTTAGGGTACAGTGTACACTAACACAAAAAGATTTAATATCAATAACCAGCACCCAGACACATAATTTTTTCCCCCCTCCAGTTTGCGGACTACCTGTCGACCGCTGATTGAGATGATAAAAATCAGCTTTTCAGTGCAATGATTGAAATATAAACGATTGAAATTCCGTTTCTAGAGGCACATCTTTCGGCCTACGGGCACAGTTGCAAACAGGCGTTTTTGCATTGTCGCTGCTTTGTTTACAAAAATAGAGCCCTTAATGCTTTTGGTGTTATTTGAATGTTTCCACTCAGTTCTCATGGAACTCATTTCGAAAAAGTGTCTTGAGAGGTGCAATTGTATCGGTGGGTTGCAAGTTCAACAGCCACGCAAGTGGGATGAAGTAGCTCTGTGGCATCCCTTAGCATCTGAGCTGAGCGGTTGTCCTTCAGGAGACAAAATCAAAACATTTAATGCATTGTCGTTGCAATGACTAAATTCGTCCATCATTTCCGCGTCTTCCTCTGAATCTTTACTTTTGGTCTTAGAAAGACATTCCGGACAATCGTATGCTTGCGTTACGTGGGAATGGTTTGGGGAGGGGCCCTTTTCTGTTCCAACATTACCTAATGCACAAAGGCATCCAGTTCTATCCACCCATTTACTGTACTTCTGAAGGTCATAGCTGAGATTCCAATTCCTTCCGAACTGTGCCTTCAAATCCTGCGCCGGGCTTATCAGGATTACAACATTCCAAGAAACCAGTTCAGGGTGTACTCCGCCTACTGCTTGAACAAACTGGAATCGACTTCAGCACGCCCACGACCCATTGTTAGGATAAGCGGTTTGGATAATGCATGGATGGATGTACAGTAGAAGGAAGGTCATTTAGAGAATTGTACTTTACTTTGCTTTGTGGCAAATTAAACATCGGCACCATAGGCTTCAGAACATGCAGGCGATTGTATTTTTGGGAGTCCTGCTTCTTGCGCAACTGATCATCTTTCCTAGGAATAGATGGCCCCTTGCTGCCACCGCGTGCTGCCCTTTAGACGTTCTTGTGCTTTGACCGAGTCGCTTGGTTCCACTGTGCTAAGGACAAAGAGCAAATCAGTCACGGGTGCGAAGCTCCAGCTACTTCATTTCAAACAGCTGTCGGGGATCATTTAAGGTGACACCTTCACCGTAAACATTTTTTTTTTACATTGCATTGCTTTGTGCAAGATATTACTGCAACTTCAAAGGGACACGAAGCGGGATACGTTACAACTTGCACTGCCGGGCATTTAAAAATGAATGAAAAGAAAAACAGCTTTACGGTCATGGGTGTTTGCTTTTATCCCTCGCACGTCCTTGTCCCGACTGTGGTGAAAAAAAACATCCGTGATGAATCAGCGTTTTCCCTCAAGAGTCGAAATGAAATCAAATTGGAGTATTATTTTAAAACAGTCCTGCGTGGATGTTGTCCATGTACAGTTTTACTTACCATTCAGGGACGGTGGTAATTTACTGGACAAAGGGGTGTAAGGTCATCTTTTGTCATGTGCGCAGTATGCCAGCGTGGTGGAGGACGGGGAGCATTACATGACACCTAAAGACTTTGTGCAGCGTTACCTCGGTCTGGAAACGGAGCTGCAACATAACCCTAAGACAGTGGGCCTGATCGCCGGAGTGGCCGACACCACCAAAGATGGGTGAGTAGCATCCTTCTCTCACATTATTCACCATATTAAAGGCGGGTCTTGATAGGATGGATCAGAATTAAAAAAATAAAAAAATAAAAACCCCGCAACAACTTTCATCTTTCTTTTACATCATCTGTACGAAAAAAAAAAAAAAACATCAGCACTTCTGGCTGGGAAAGCCAATAAAGCAGCAAGAGCAAGCCGTTGAAGGAAGTACAAAGTACTACAGTATTATCATTGTTACACAGACATTCGATCACACTAATGGCTCACAACAAAATTACAATGAAAGGTAATTGGTTCAATGCGCGTTAATTAGCTAGGAATGCTAACGCAAAGGCTGGATATGAAATTGTAGGCTTTGTGTCACAAATAAATGTGGATACTTGATTTAATTTAAACAAAAAAAAGGGAGGGATGTACATGATCTTCTGACATTTATGCCCACAAAATTTCATGTGAACCAGCAACAAAAAAAAAAGTGTTCATCCAGCTTTTGTATTGGAAGCGGTTTATCTGTGAAGGGTAACTGATATGGATGAACTTTGTCGCAACAGGTTGATCTCATTCCAGGAGTTTTTGGCCTTTGAGTCGGTTCTCTGCGCCCCTGATGCCCTGTTCATAATTGCCTTTCAGCTGTTTGACAAGACCGGCACGGGGAACGTTTCTTTTGGTACGTACACATTATGTAGTCTAACAGGTTTTTTTTCTGGAGGCAACACCTGCTTATTGTCTGTCTGTGACTCTAGTAATCTACAACATTTTACAAGCGACGCATTAGGAGAAATATTCAAATGATATTCACGTTTCACACTTTCAGAGAATGTACGTGACATCTTCAGCCAGACCAGCGTGCATCATCACATTCCCTTCAACTGGGACTGTGACTTCATCAGGCTACACTTTGGCCATAAGAGAAGCAAGAACCTCAGCTACACAGAATTCACCCAGTTTCTGCAGGTCAAATATTTGATCCATCCCGTCAATCCAAAACAGTGCACGGGTGTTTTAATGGAGTCATTAAAACGCAACCTTGAAGCGTGTTGGTTTAGTCTTAGTGGTTTTAAAATGCTCAAGCAGTCGCTTGTGGACAAAATGGGCAATTGTGATGGGCGGTGGTGATTGCCGTGGATGCCCGGCGGGATGTTAAATTGTCAAAACATTTGCCGCGTGTGTATGGATGAAACTTCGTCAGGAGGAGAGACGTCTGCCGTCCAAAATCTTTGCAACCGTGCTGCATTGTGCAGTGTGCATGTGAAGAACAGCTTCTTTTGCATGTTTTGCCACAAGGGATGGAAAAGTGGTTTAATCTGTTGACAGAAAACAAATATTATCAAATCGTAAAGCTTACCTGGGCCATCCCGTACTGACACAGCCAGGCCAAGGCAGCGGAGCATCGTTAAGACTCTTGCGGGCCACCAAACCTGCTCCAAAGCCACCCGGTGTTCCCCATTCCACCTATCGAACAACCTGACAGAATGAAAGGAACCAAATCAGAACGTCTTTGGGCCAGGACGTAAACGTACTTGCATCCACAAACGAAAACGTGGACAAGTTTTAAATTTTGGGTCACCATTTGGCATCAGACATTGTCGTTCTACAGTATATGCTCACACTGTGACATGGCTGGAAAAAAAACGTCCAATTGTGACGTCACCGCTATATAAGTTATTGAACCGCTAGCCACTGATTAGCTAACGAGAACTTGTGCAAAAAGGAAGTAGCGGCTGGATATTGCGGTTGACATCGCTGTGTCACGCTCTGTTACATGAGCTTTGACAGCAGACGTTGGCCGGCTCGGGGTCAGCCTTCTTCTGCATCCCTTTCTGATTGCGCGCGTGTCATCGTGAATCATTTCACACGCGCGCGTGCGCACTGCTAGTCGACTCAGTAAGCGCTCCGCGCTGTTCCGGGATCGGGCTTCTCGGGACATGATTTCCATTAGTCTCCAGAGAGACACGGTGATTACCGAAGCCAGTGTCTCTCACTGTCACTTCAGATGACTTTCGCATCTGGGCAACGCTGACATTATTACGCTTTTCTCCTTCAAGGTTCCATTTCACAGCTCACTTATTGTGTGTTGCTCCTCATCACAGGAAGCATCTCTTGTCGTCTTTTGTCAGCGTGACCCACTCGCTCTCTTTCCTGTCGTAGGAGCTACAGCTGGAGCACGCCCGCCAGGCTTTCGCCCAAAAAGACAAAGAGAAAATTGGCACCATCACGGCTTTGGACTTCAGCGACATCATGGCCACCATCAGGCACCACATGCTGACTCCATTCGTGGAGGAGAATCTGGTTTCTGTGAGTTGGAGAAAACATTGTCAGTGCAAATTTTATTTTGAAAATCGCGTGCTATCGAGGGGAAAAAAATTTTAAGCTCACGAGGTAGCAAAAATGAGTAAAAACACAAAGTTGCATGGAGAGCTTCCTGAAAAAAGGAGAACAGAACAAATAATGTGACAAAACATTCAAGATTCAAGTAAATACTTACCAATCGCAGGGCACACACAGACGAACGACCATCCGCGCTCACATTCACACCTAGGGACAATTTAGAGTGTTCAATCAGCCAACCATGCATGTTTTTGGGATGTGGGAGGAAACCGTAGTACCCGGAGAAGACCCACACAGGCATAGGGGAGAACATGCAAATTCCACACAGGAAGGCCAAAGCCAGAATCGAACCCACGACCTCTGCACTATACTCCACACAGCGAGGCCGAAGCCAGAATCGAACCCACGACCTCTGCACTATGAGGCCGACGCGCTAACCACTCGCCCACCGGGCCACCAAATTCTTTTTGTAATTAAAAAAAAAAAAGAAATACATAACTGTAAATTTTTTGTGAAACTGGTTGCAGAAAAAGTCCTGGACCGTATATGATTGGATCAAAAACACTTTAGTCATATTGTTAGCCGGTCGAGAAATCTATAAAGCCAAGTTTCCATCAATCATTAAAGTTCAATTCAGTGGGCCGTGGCTCCGTTTGGTAAACGTTCATCCGGTTTCATAAGGTGAGGTGTTAACATGGCCCTCTTCGCATTTATTTATTTTATTTTTTATTTTTTGAAACAAACACAAGCAATAAATTAACTTGCATTCCAATTAAAGACATGAGGTACCCGTACATGCTATGTATCAACGTTTAGGTCTGATATGTTAGGCTTACGCAGTTACCCAAAATATTAAATGAGCAACCATCCTTCAAAATAAAAGACCCAGCATATGCCTCTGACCTCTTTTGATGTTTTTCTCCAGGCGGCCGGAGGCGGTACCTCCCACATGGTGAGCTTCTCCTACTTCAACGCCTTCAACGCCCTCCTCAACAACATGGAGCTGATCCGCAAGATCTACAGCACCCTCGCCGGCGCGTATAAAGACACGCTGGTCACCAAAGGTAGTCCCCGATGCCACCCGTCAACCTCGCCACTCACAACCATGCGCTTTGCTCGCCGCGACTGAATAATCATCAGCCTGGATTTGATTCTGTAGCTGTGTGATCATGTTTAACTGTCTTGACAGAATGGTGTGAGTGACCACACAGGGAACATTTTCTGTAGCTCTAAATTACCAAGGTAAATGAAAACGTTTGACCTGGTAATCAGACCACTTCCCCTAACATGTAGATCTGTGTAACTGATAGTCGTGCTGTCAGCCACCATCTACTCCTCAGTGTTTCCTCTTAAGACACTCCACTTTTGTCCCCTCCTCCCCCCCGTTGTGGTATTTGCAAATAATTGAGTTGCAATCGGCAGAGCTTCTGAGTAACTTGCACTTTCCAGTCACCCGGATAACACGTCATTACAGCACTCATGGAATAGAGAAGATTCCTTGCCTTTAAAAAAAAAAAATCATGAAATGATCTTCCAGCGATGTTGCTATTAACGGACTGCCTTAAAAATGCAGAACAACCTATTGATTTAGATTTAGAATTTCCTCCAACGACGTGTTGCATAGGTGCCGCACCTTTCATTTCACTGGAAAATAAATTGTATTTGCAAATACTATCCAGCACATGAACAGAAATGTTGATGTTTTTTAGGGGGGCGGGCGGGGGATGAACAATCCACCATGACAGCCTTTTCCCTTTTTTCTTTTTATCATTTTAGAGGAGTTTGTCCACGCTGCCAATAAGTTTGGTCAGATCACTCCAATGGAGATCGACATCCTCTACCAACTCGCCGGTCTCCACACTCCCTCGGGGTACGTTTCACTGGAGTCTATCGCGATTGTTGTTGTGTCGCGCCAATTCGGCGCTTCGGTGGTGTTATTTGAAACATCTTCGCTTTCTGTTGTTTTCATTAGTTCCTGAGATCTCGGCATGGGCCAAGAGGGTATCGCTTTCTTCAATTTTGACCCATTTTGTCAAATAATTTTCTCACTGGTAGACCAACTATTCACTCATTTTAGCTTTCAGCCACTTGTGTATTTGGAACGCATGCCAAAAGTCAAAAGATGTCTTGCGGCCATATTCATATTCACATTTGATACCAGTACCGCATTTGTTGCAGTTTTTCCCCTTAACTTCAATACATCACCTGTCTGTTTGACCAAATAATGACACCATTTTCTACCCCCGTCACGGGAATTTAGTCGGATTTTGTACTGGAACTTCTTGATTTGTATTTTTTTGGGGGGTGGATGAGTTTTCGGGTTCCCGGTTGACAACGTGGCACAAAACGATCAGATTCCCCGATGGATAGTTTTGCCCTTGCAAACAATTTAAATAGCTTCATCCATCCATCCATCCATCCATCTTCCGATCCGCTTATCCTCACAAGGGTCGCATGGGTTGCTGGAGCCTATCCCAGCCGTCTTCGGGCACTAGGCGGGGGACACCCTGAACCGGTTACCAGCCAATCGCAGGGCACACAGAGACGAACAACCATCCGTGCTCACACTCACACCTAGGGACAATTTTGAGGGTTCAATCAGCCTGCCATGCATGTTTATGGAATGTGGGAGGAAACCGGAGTACCCGGAGAAAACCCACACAGGCCCGGGGAGAACAAGCAAACTCCACACAGGGAGGCCGCAGCTGGAATTGAACCTCTGCACCGTGAGGTCGACGCGCTAACCACTGGACCACCCTAAATAGCTTCATACGAATCATAATAAACGGTGACTGCGCATGTTATTTTATAAAGAAAACAGACAGTAAAACACGTCGACAAGCATTATGATGAGGAGTCGAGCCTATTTCTGAAAAACACCTTTGCTGCATGGTGCCATTCACCCAGCTTGTCTGGCGCGTCATTTTCAAGCCAGGAAAAGTTTTCTGGAAAATGTTCCACCGCAACACGACAGGTCTGTACTTTTTCCTGCCCTAATTCCCTTGCCTCCCTTTGCTCTTGTGCGTGAAGACGGCTCAACCACAGCGACATCGAGAGGATAGCCCCGCTGGAAGAAGGAGAGATGCCTTACCACCTTGCCGAGGCCCAGAGACAGGTAGCATTCTGACACCTTTTATCTAAGCTTCTCTTCCGAGACCTCTGCCTTCTCCTTGCACAGTAGCACACGCACAAAAAAAAAAAAGCTTCAAGAGGATGTTCCGTAAGTGAATTAGCAGAGTGCCCACGTTTTTTTCTCTCCCCTTGTGAAGTGCATTACTTAAACTCCCAGATGAAAGTAGAGCAATTACATTTCTAGAGGAGGAATGGATTGTTGCACCTCTCCTCGCACACATCCACTGTAGTCTCGCATCTGCGAGGCTGATAAAAGGCAGGGGATTTTAGAGGCCTTTAGCGAGGTCTGCTAATGGCATGAAGAAGTTGGGGGGGGGGGTAGGGGTGGGGGGGGATCACGCCGGCTGGGAGAACAACAATCTTGCCTTCACTGCATGACTCGCTTCTCTGTCGGGCTGTGGTCAGAACTACCCCAGGCCAGCCCAGCTCTTGGGATGTCTCAGAGGTCTGGAATTTGATTCTTCCGGGGCGATGCGACCATCCCAAGGCCTACCCTCAGCGGAAGTATGCTAATTGTTTGAAACCTTTGATCAAGTCCTGGATCTTGATAGCATGCAACTCCGCATCTGGCAGGGAGGGAGGGAGGGAAGGGGGGGAGCGATATGTTGTGCTCATGTCTGGGAGAAGTTAGTCACCACTTCAGCACACACGCTTGTAGATATTTATCTATACACGGAAAAGGCTCGGAGGGCTAATCTGTTAGCCCCTTGCGCCGCTGTGAAAACAAAGAGGCCCCGCTTTCAACATCAAACATGAATACAGCCAGGCAAGCCGATAAGAAAGAAATGACGCTTTGTGAAAATCAAAGCACTCCGGCCGGCTCCTCCACGTGGAGCTTCTGAGGGGAAACTCCAGGTCATCTGGTCAATTACCAAATCCTGAATGGGATTGTCCTAACTACTGTTGAGCTTCTTTCAATCCACTCGTAGCTGCTTCGTACAGTTAGTGGCCTATCGAGTCGTTCCTACCGTCTTGTGGGGAGGGAGAGAACAGCATAGACTGGCATGCTAGCACATGCTGTTGTTGTATTATATATATATATATATATATATATATATAGAGAGAGAGAGAGAGAGAGAGATGCCAGAGGGACGGAACCATCTCTCTATATATATAAACCATTTATTTATTTTATCAGAAGCCTATTTCCGCCAGTGTTTTGTTTTCCTGTTTATAGGAAAAGTTACCAAAAAAAAAAAGATAAAAGTTACATGGAGCACTAAAGAAACTTCAGAAAGTGAACATTTAGATTCCTGCTAAATGCGACATGGACTTCATGTAACTGTTTCTTGCTTATATGGATGAGCCAGCGCATGAAGGTGGTCTGACATTTTTTTTTTTTTTTTAATGGCAAAAACAATAATCCACTGTCAGAAACTGGCTTCTGACAGGGAAAAAAAACCCAACGTTTTTTTGACTGACGGGAATGGGGACATTTGGACAATGGGATTCGAACCACTGACCCACTCCACAACTTAGCCGCAGTCGCATCCCGGCTCGGATTGTCTGCTGTCAAAGTGTCTGTATCCGAAATTGCTCCTTGTTATCGTGGCGGCATACTCCTCCCGATCTTCGCATATTTGACCTCCGCTGTCTTTTTTCCTCTCCCACAGCATACTCCTGAATCGTCCCGGCCCATTTGGCTCCAGGTTGCGGAGTCCGCCTACAGGTTCACTCTGGGCTCAATTGCTGGAGGTGAGTGACACGTCTGCCGCCGAGAAGGGTAACTTTAGCCGGCCAGACGGACGAGCCCGAGATTCCGGGGCCGGCCATTGTGCTGCGGGGCGAGGAGCCGCGATATGAGGCTCCCGCATTGTGCGGCCGTGCCACTGCTGGCTCCAAGCTGTCGTCGGAGCCGGAGCTTTGGGGTATCACAAATCTTCCGGAACCGAGCTCCCTGGAATCCCCGTCTAATTACGCCGGCAGGAATTGATACAAGGAATCTCTGACATAACTCGACCCGAGACAGGAGCTGATTGTGCGTGTCAGTTTAAAGTTAGTTTAGATCAGCGTAGCAGACATCATTAATCACAGGACTGGACGAAACTAGTCTTTTGGATGTTAATGAGCCACTTCTCAGCTGCGGCGCTGATGGGGCTGTTTGCAAGCAGGATTTATTCCACTTGCTGGGCTTACGTCTTCCCGATTGATTGATTTATTTAAATTCAGGAGTCAGGAAGGTACAGATCTCTGCCACTGTCCTGAATTGGATGAAATTCTTCTTCGTTATCGATACTCACATAGCACGTCACATCACAAAACCGTGTGAAGTCATATTTTAGCATTCCTATTGGTGATACAAATGTAAACGAAGTTGACCGTCATAAAAGGCGCACTCACCCCGACTTCCGGTATGTCGGCGTTTGTTGATTTGTTTTATCCAATCAGATTTCAACCTCTCTGTGTTGCCATGTCAGTCTAATCTTCTCATCCGTCGTGACGATGGATGCAACTTAAAAGTCCATTCGCAATTGGACTTTTCCGTCATCAGAATTCAAATTCGCCTTCGCGGGGCCACAACTCTGGTCCTTGACGCTGTTAACTTATTTCTGCGCTCCGATTGGTTGGTCAGAGCCAGCCAAGGTTGACTCACGAAACAGATCTGTCGCAATCTGCATACGTGAATACATTTAATAAAAAGCCTCTCTGGTGAGTAGGATTGATTATTTCACATTTTGTCATGCTTTCGTTATTGGATAAATATTGTTGTTTTTTTTTTATTCATATTGATGGTTTCTATAATGTGGGTTAATTCCCCAATGAAGGCCCAGGTACCAAACGCACGGCCCGCCACTGCAATTGAGTTGAACGTACAGAACATGCAATTACACACACACACACACACACAGATCAATACAGCATCAAATATTCACCTATGGATGAATTAAATGTGTGTTGTCTAGCCACGGGTGCCACCGCTGTGTATCCCATCGACCTGGTCAAGACTCGCATGCAGAACCAGCGCTCCACGGGCTCCTTGGTGGGCGAGCTCATGTACAAGAACAGCTTCGACTGCGCCAAGAAAGTACTGCGCTACGAGGGCTTCTTCGGATTCTACCGAGGTAATCAATAGCTCATCAGAATTCTCTGCGAGAAAAACAGAGCCGCCGAACAAACATCCGCGCGGCGAGCGCATCGGGAAAAAAGCGTCGAGGCGCTCATGTTTGGCGCCGCGCTCTTTGCTAATTGATGCCAGAAACCTTTCGCGCTCCCGCTTCAGCGGTGAATAAAGCAACACCCGGGGGTCGAGATTTCATTATGTCCTCGGCGAGCCCCCCCAGAGGACAACGAGCGGCAGAGTAGCAGCGCCGTGTGATCTCGTTCAGACCGGATGGCGTTAATGGCGCTGAGGGGTTGGGCGACACAACACTCTCACCCTGGGGGCGCTTCACATGGAAGAAGTCAAGACTGCCACCTACTGCTGCCTTCACTGACGCGGCTCTTTATCGCTCTCCTTCTCCTCTTCACTTGACGAAAGAGTTTTTTTTGGTGGCGTTCCAATAGCAGTCACTCAGCAGCTCCTGTACAAGCCGAGCTAGCTTGATGAAGGACGCGCGACGGAACGGCGCGGCGGCCGCAACCACCCAGGCTGCGCATTGTTTGACTGTTCGTCAATGTGTGAATGCTGAGAGAGTCAAGCAGTCACACTGACACTATTCTGGAACATCAGCCAAAAAAAAAAAAGTTTCAACGCACGCCGTGTCGACAGATTAGAATTCAGTGAAAGAAGAGTAGTGGTTCTAAAATTTGGAAAGTAATTCAGATTTTTAATGGACATGCGCTTATTTTTTTTTCAAGGTCCTTTTTCCATGTGTTTTTTTTTTTTTTTAAACAAACATAAGCAAGAAATTAATCTGCAAAATAGTAAACAATACCAGGCGCATTATACATAAACGTTTGATTTTCTAGGTTAGGATGATGCAATAATAAAGGCAAATTATGATGAGATTCAGTTAGTCGTGAACATACCAAACACTTTTACCCGCCAAACAAGTGTCCTAAATCGCATTACAATAGTCATGCAAACATATTTGCGGCACGTAAAGGTGTAGACATCACTTCTTAAGCGCTCAATGTATCGATGGCACGATATAAATAATTCCATAAAATATGCATACGTACAAAAAAAATCCTACCAATGACCAAAGTGAAGCTTTTTTTTTTTTTTTTTAACTATGACTTTAAAAAGTGTGTACCAACATAGTGATGCAACTAACCGACAACGAATCAAATTTTTTTTGAGAATATAGAATATATGGTCATCAGCCGGTGCCCCCCGCAACCGTCTTGCCTTGTCTCACAAAAAACGAAAAAGCCATATTTGATGTCTGATGTTTCATGAATCGTACGTGGTAAAGTCGGGGGTTTCAAATTCACGCACGGGTCATACGCGAACGTGCAGAGTCCCGTCGAAATGTATCGTTTGGCCTGCCGCTCAATAAAGACGAAACATTCATTTCGACTTCGGCTTTGACTCTCCTAATGGCACCCTTGTGAATATTTTTCAGGCCTCCTCCCGCAGCTCATTGGCGTGGCCCCGGAGAAAGCCATCAAACTCACGGCAAGTCATTCCCCCTCGGCGCCGCTTTAAAGTGCGTCCAAAACGCCGCTGTGAAGAACCGGCTTTGCGGATGAAAAAACACGCATGGTAGCGGGCGCACTTTGCAATCAAGACACAGCTTCGAGCACAAGTTCATGTTAATGCTTCGCTATCAAGGGTGGGACTGTGTGTCTCATTTGCTTTTTTTTTTTTTTTTGTTCTGTTCCCTCCCTCCCTTCTTCCCTCCTCTCAGATGAATGATTTAGTCAGAGACAAGTTCACCAAACAAGATGGTTCCGTCCCTCTGGCAGCTGAAATTCTAGCCGGCGGATGTGTAAGCACAATTTTAATATGTATATTTTCAACCTTCATTCAGCAGCATCTCTCATATAAAGTGAACTGAAAATGGAAAATAAATAGTTCCCTGCAGGCAACACAGTACTATATTCAGCTCTCTTTCTCCGTCATATTATTCTTATTTTTTTTTTCTTTAAAGGACGATGCCGAATAGCGGCACCGATAATCAGTGCATCCCGACTTCAAAGACGGCAAGTCAAAGTGGGTAGTAAGTTAACTCATGGTATTGCTTTTGTTTGTTCAAAAATACATGGGAAGAGGACCTTGGAAAAAAAAAAAATTGCATATTTAATCGCAATCACAATATTTAGCGGTGGGGGGAGGAGGGGGGGGCTGCAATTAGATTATTTTTCAAAAGAGCCCTAATTCCGACTGATTGTGCATGTCTAATGCCACATTGCCGACGCGAGCTGCGTTTCCTGCCATCCGCTGGCCGGCCGGAGGTTGTGAAGGGAACCAGGCTGGCTGCGGAGAAGAGCCCCGCAGGTTGCTGGCGGGGTCCGCGGGGGTCGCAACCCCTGTCAGGGTGTAATTGGAGCAGAGGCCCCGCAGGGTCCCGGCCGAAGCCGGTTCTTGCTCATTTGTGATTGAGTTTGACAGCGTCGTGCATACCTGAAGCCCGCCAACACGGGCACTGACACCGCAGGATGTTTCTTGTACAAACCGTGGACGGGATACGTCCCATCTGGGGACTTTCCAAGTCTTCATCGGATTTCGCCACTCCCCCCCCCCCATGAAAGGCTGCCACATGATGGCTGGCATCAGAGAAGTTGAGAAGATAAAAGCGAGGGGGGGTGAGTGAGCGCATCCATCTTCAGAGCAGCGGATATTCCCCCCCCCCCGCCCCTCCATGTTCCACTTTAAAAATGACTAAATGCGCCCAAGCTTTTTTTAGATCCTAGCTCGGATGTTTACAGATAAGACCCCTGCCCTAAATGTCACCAGCGGCCATCCTGAGGCCTGATTAGCTTTTCGGGGAGGGGGGGTGGGGGGGTTGATAAATGTGCCTGAGTCACAGGGCGCCGTGCCTCGGGCTGAGCCGTCCAGGGGTGATTCGGCGCCCCCGCTTTCGAGGGTGAAATTGGGAAGTGTGCGGGGCGAGGCCAGGCCGGCTCGCTCGCTGGCCCCCGCCACAGGAGGTGCCTCGGGGGGAGGAGGGGGGCGAGAGGGCAAGAGGGCCTGTGCCAGGGTCACAGCCTCCCGAGCGTGAACCGGGGGCCGCTCCTCACTCCACGTCTGCTCCGACCTGACCCTTGTCGCTTCCCCAACAATGCCCGCATTACTTCCTGCTCCTCCCATGGCCGACGCCTGACAGCGCGAAACTGCGGCGGCGGTGAAAAGTGGCTTTTGTGCTGTCATAATTTCTCAAATCCCATTAGGGGCAAACGCTTACACATCATTACCATCTTCACACGTCCGCGCGCGGACTCACTTCAGCGCCCGAGTTGAACTCCTGCTCTATTTGCAATCATTGAAATCACCTTTTTTTTTTCCCGCCTCCCTTGTTGCTTCCCACAGGCCGGAGGCTCCCAGGTGATTTTCACCAACCCTCTGGAGATCGTAAAGATCCGCCTGCAGGTGGCCGGAGAGATCACCACGGGCTCCAGGGTCAGCGCCCTCAATGTTGTGCGAGAACTGGGCTTCTTTGGCCTCTACAAGGTGGGTCGGCAAACCTGGGTCGGGCTGTCTGTCACACAAGGGCGGAGGAGGACACACAACACACAGAAAAAAAAAACAAAAAAAACATCAAGAGTTTGCATGGTGCACTGTTGGAAAACACACCGACTGTGAGAGAGGATGCTGTTTTGTTCCCTTTTAAAGTCCCCGAAAAGAAAATTGACACACCGCAGACGAGTCAAATGTCAAATCTGAATGATTACAAGGATTGAAGACTCACTCTAAAAACAACATAAATTGGGTCGAAAGGGCTTATTCACTGGTGAGTAACCCACCAAACAACTCAAAACATCAATACGGTCATTGACAAAACGATTCAATGAATGTACCAAATAGTATAGGACTCGATGTAAATGCTTGCCGGATTAGAGTCAAGAACATAGCGGGCCGTACTTTTCGCACCCCTGGGTTAATCGTTCAGTTGTAACGAATGTTGTTGAATTCTTTCTTTTTAATTGAAACTACTTATATTGACATGAAAGTGACAATTACAAGTCGACTTTCAAACTTCCTCTTTCAGCAACATCGATTGCAATTCGTGAAAATCTGCTTTAGATCACAGAAATTTTTTTTTTCGTTTTACTGTGCCCCCACACACTCAATTTATACGTATCAAAAGATACTTTAATTTAGTCCAACGCTTTTAAACACTGAAACATTTCAACAACAACAAAAAACAATTGCTAACAGCAAATCTAAAAATGAGCTGTACGTATTGTTGTGCATGTTGACATGCACGTGCTGAGAAGAGGCGGGGTTTGCTGGTGTGGGCGTGGCTTGGCACGTGACATGGGCAAAATGGGATTCGGCTACTGTTCAGTGCAGGGCTGTCACGCGTGAGCAACTGGGCGTGCATCGGTGGCAGAACAGCAGTTTGCAAGCTCGTTTCTGTGTTTTGCGCTTCTCGCTGCTTTTAATAAACAACTTAGAAGCGCGTCGTTGACGCCGACTGTACTTTCCCGCTTGTGGGGGCATCACACATAAGTCTGTTTGTGTAAAACGTGCAAAAGTGCAAACCAGGCGACCGGACCCTGTTTGTTTGCTGAAGTTGTTTTACCTTGTAGCCGAAAGGCGTCTCCCGTTGTAGATTTTAGCTGTGGCGTTTCCCTATTTATGTCTCGGGTGGGTGTGTCCTCTGGTCGGTCATTCGCCAGCCAAGCCTGGCAACAACAATGAAACAATTACAATGTGGGAGAAAAAAAAAAACAAAAGCAAAAAATATATATAGTGCCGGAGCAAACGATAAATCGCAACATAATGGATTTCACTGGATATCGACAAAAAAAAAAAAACCAACTGAAATTAGGATTTAGTGTTTTTATGGTTCATTTGCCTTTATTTTAGCGTAAATCTAATCTTTAAGGCCAAAACATTGAGCAAATCTGATATTGTTTATTGCTATACTGTGTTTATTGGAGGATCTGCTTTAGATCACAGAAATTTTTTTTTTCGTTTTACTGTGCCCCCACACACTCAATTTATACGTATCAAAAGATACTTTAATTTAGTCCAACGCTTTTAAACACTGAAACATTTCAACAACAACAAAAAACAATTGCTAACAGCAAATCTAAAAATGAGCTGTACGTATTGTTGTGCATGTTGACATGCACGTGCTGAGAAGAGGCGGGGTTTGCTGGTGTGGGCGTGGCTTGGCACGTGACATGGGCAAAATGGGATTCGGCTACTGTTCAGTGCAGGGCTGTCACGCGTGAGCAACTGGGCGTGCATCGGTGGCAGAACAGCAGTTTGCAAGCTCGTTTCTGTGTTTTGCGCTTCTCGCTGCTTTTAATAAACAACTTAGAAGCGCGTCGTTGACGCCGACTGTACTTTCCCGCTTGTGGGGGCATCACACATAAGTCTGTTTGTGTAAAACGTGCAAAAGTGCAAACCAGGCGACCGGACCCTGTTTGTTTGCTGAAGTTGTTTTACCTTGTAGCCGAAAGGCGTCTCCCGTTGTAGATTTTAGCTGTGGCGTTTCCCTATTTATGTCTCGGGTGGGTGTGTCCTCTGGTCGGTCATTCGCCAGCCAAGCCTGGCAACAACAATGAAACAATTACAATGTGGGAGAAAAAAAAAAACAAAAGCAAAAAATATATATAGTGCCGGAGCAAACGATAAATCGCAACATAATGGATTTCACTGGATATCGACAAAAAAAAAAAAACCAACTGAAAGTAGGATTTAGTGTTTTTATGGTTCATTTGCCTTTATTTTAGCGTAAATCTAATCTTTAAGGCCAAAACATTGAGCAAATCTGATATTGTTTATTGCTATACTGTGTTTATTGGAGGAAAAAAAAAAGCCATTTTAAATCGCCATCACAATTTTGAGGGGGGGGGGGAGAAAAAATTGCGATGAGGTTACTTTTTAAAATCGTTCCGGCCAATTTGAAATTTGACAATGCACGTCACAACTCCAACCTTGCATTTGTTTCCTGCTTAATAATGCTGCGGAGTTTTCGTGCATTTTGTGTCTTCCGCCACGGCGGACCGAATCTGAATTTCAAATGTCAACCTCAAACGCCACTTGTGCTGTTTGCAATTTTTCCAAACAGTGTTGAACATGCAAAAAATAAATAAATAAATCAATCAACTAGCGAGGGCCTCCTCCTTGTGGAACTTGCTGCGTGCTGCTTGCTGCTACCGCTTTTCCACATTCTTGTGGCTTCACCGGCAGGCCAAGTCACGCAGTCGTCGTTTGACGCCGAGCAGGCAGGCAGTGTGTGGCCCCGAAAGAAAACACACGGCAAAATAGTTCCCAAAAATGCTGACTTCCTCTCGGCAGAAGCAGAGTGTGATGGATGTCTCCGCCTCGAGGAGCGTCGACTCCATCAACCTGAAAGTTGCCTTGAGGCGGAATGAGACGGGCCCCTAGACCGCAAGACAACAGCCCCCCCAACCAACCTATCCCGCCTGCGCGTATTCCAAATGATCCATTGTATGTGTTGTGTTTTTAGGGAGCTAAAGCCTGCTTCCTGAGGGATATCCCCTTTTCGGCCATCTACTTCCCTGTGTACGCCCACACCAAACAGATGCTTGCGGACGACACGGGAGAAGTGGGGGCGCTACAGCTGCTCACCGCTGGAGCCATTGCAGGTATAGCGAAGCCCCGTTTGATGCTTCAAGAGGTGATGGGGGGACAGTAAGGCGAGGCAACTAACAATTCTGAAAACACTCGCGCTCGTTCGCTGCGGGCAATGAATCAGACTTTAAAAACGAAGAGCCTGAAGCCTCGTGAGGTTTTTTTTACACTTTTCAGATCATGAAAACAAGGTCTCGGCATGATGACATGTTCAAAATCCCCCTTGCGACAAGAAAAGTACAGTCGACCGTTGAACCAACATTTGCGACCTGAAACGAAACCTTTGACGAACTCTAAAACACTCGCGCTCGTTCGCTGCTAGCAAGATTTGAATGTAGCCCCAATTTACAATTGCCCCACCCCCTACCCACTCCCGACCCAAGCCCCGCCCGAGCGCAATTCTCAAACGTGGCCATTCCTAATGGCACGCTACGATGAAAAATGTGCAGTTGTGACAAATGCACAGTAGCTGTCGAGCTAGAAAAAAAATAGCAGCACCCTGTAAACAAACAAATGTTAGCCACGGGTGCTACATTGGCAACTTGACTTATTTGTAATGGAGTGTGTCTCCGACAAGAAATATTATCAGTTTGAATATTGTTTTTGTTTTGTTTTTTGGCGGAGGGAGGGGGGGTCTTTTACACGTTTGTCATTGACTGTCGAGGCCACAAAAATAACAAACAAACAAAAAAGCAGCATTGCATCATCTTCTCGTATGAGACAAAACTGCCAACTTGAAAAATATCATCAAGACAATTTTTGGATGAAGTGTACAGTCGGCCGCACTTACGCTTGTCTTGCACGGATTCCTCACATGCATCGCCGCTTCATTCGCCGTTTGTCAATTGCTCCCGAAAAGGTGTCCCCGCAGCATCGCTGGTGACCCCCGCCGATGTCATCAAGACGAGACTGCAGGTGGCGGCCCGAGCCGGCCAGACCACGTACAACGGAGTGATCGACTGCTTCAGGAAGATCCACAAGGAGGAAGGCTTCAGGGCCTTTTGGAAGGGCGCCGCAGGTCAGCCATATTGATTCTCGGATACCTTACATCGCACGGAACATTTGACGTTTTGTTCGTCTATTCACAAGAAAACAACAAATTATTTCTGAAAATTTTACACTCTCTCTTTGTATTTGTGACGCGCGATAAATAACCTTGAGATTTTGCAAGAATTGTTTTGTTGCGGTTTTTCGAGTCACTTGGAGCAATAATTGGGCAAACTATGATCTGTGTCCTCGACTTTGACTTTCAAAACACATTTTGTTGTTTAGATTCCAAATTTGGGTTCACCATCATAAAAGGGGAGGCTGTAACTACCAAGTGGCTTGCTACAAAAAGGAGTTTGACACCCTAACACTAAACCTTCAGGCTGCTGCTATAAACACCCCAAAAATAATCAGAAAAAGCCTACTAGAACATCTGAACTTTATTTTGGTTCATCAGATGCCACTTTAAACGGTTGCAGAGGTGTGCTGACTTCCAATTACCCGCGTCTGATTGTGAGTGGTTAATTTTGAACACCGCCACAAACCAGTGATAAGAGGGTGCCCATTATCTCAATTTATAATAATCTGTGCTAAGTTTTTTTTAACTGAGTTGTTGGTTACATGAATTGTGGAGAAAGTCTTGAAATGATTTACCTTCATTTTTATACGTACAACCTGACATTTGAACAGAGGGTGTGTACAATGTTTTTTTTTTCTTTTTTTACGTGCAATCATATTAAAACCTCCGCCTGTGTTTGTTTCAGCTCGGGTCTTCCGATCTTCACCACAGTTCGGCGTCACCTTGGTGACCTACGAACTGCTGCAGAGATGGCTTAGTATCGACTTTGGCGGCCAGTAAGTATTCCAATGACTAGGACTGTACACATAATTCCAAAAATGATTGCATATTAAATAGCAATCACAATATGGGGGAGAGAATCGGTTAGATTGTTTCTCAATGCTAATCCGACTTCCTCTTGCAGTCACCCGGCGGGATCCCAGCCCACCCCCAAATCGACAGACCTTCCTCCCATCAGTGCCGACCACGTGGGCGGATACCGTATGGCGGCCGCCACGTTTGCGGGCGTGGAGCGAAAGTTTGGCCTTCAGCTGCCCAAGTTTCAAGATTCCGGAGCGGCGGCGGTGGCCGCCGCCAAAGCATCGACACTGTGAGCTGCGACGTGACTCCGAGAGTTGCTTCCTCCTGCAAAATGGGTTCAAGTGACTTCCTTTGAAAATGCTGCATGAAAATGGCTTTTTTTGGGGGGGTGTTTATTTTGCAAGGCTTGCACAATTTGTACATACTGTACTTCTTTTTAGAGGAACATTATGACATTACAAAGGATTGTGACTGCACTTTTATCGTATGCCAAAGCGCTTGAGTGGTGTTGGTGCATGTGTCTGCTATGTACAGATGTTTTTAAAAGTGTTTATTTTCATCCGGGGCAATCGTTTCAAATGTATTTATTTTATTGGAATAAATAGTTTCAAAACTGTTTCTGATGTGTGGAAAAATAGATTTGACGTTGGCAGCTACCCACTTGCCCAATCAGTAGAGTACACTGAAGCCCCATTTGGGGGGGGGGATCTAAACTATTCTCGTTCTTATCTGAAAAATGTAGCTATTCACTGTTTTTAGTGCGGTGGAGTACTGCTTTGGCGCCATCTGGTGGCATCCTGGTGCTACGGAACTGCTGAAGTGAGTTGAGGAGCTTCATTTTGACCAGGGGTGGGCATATTTGATTTTTAAAGACAACAACTGACCCATTTGATTAAGTTAAAAAATAGGTTCGACATATTTGAGTCAGCTTGTTTTGTCAAAAATGTATGCGGAAGGAAATGTGTAAGGCCCATTCGGTATTTTAAAACTTTTTGTTAATAACTGTCCAAAAGAAACATAAAATGCTCACTTCTTTCTTTGTAATTTTTTTTTTCCAAGACAGAAACAATCACTGTCGGGATATTATTAACTTGTTTTATACTTTGAATCACTGAGCGTTTACAGCATAGATGATCATTTTATGCATGGAGGACATTCCGGTCTGTAGAGCTGCACGGGAAACATGATGTCTGACAATACCGAACAGTCTGGAAGTTTGAACATGTCGATCGTGCAGATGTGAGACAAAAGACCTTGAGCCACATGGATGTGATGGTTACATTCGAAAGATGAGATTGCTTCGGTAAAATGGAAGAAGAGGTGAAACACGATGCAGAGAACAAATATTTGGCTTGTAGAGCTCATGTTAAGGCGGATGTCGACATGCCAAAGAGAAAGATGGATTTGATTCTTATGTTTAAGGCATCTGGTTGGGGAAGAGAAAAAAAAACAACTCTTTTTTGGGGGGGGGGGTGTCTGTTGTTTTGACCTGTCCCAAAAAGACGAGCGGGAAAGGATGAGCCGACTCGTTTTCTGACATAGGAACTTATTCGCAAGCCCGCCGCTGGTCCCCGAACACGGAGTGGCGCCGCGTGGCGTCATCACGCCGCCAAGCGCTGCGCCGCCAGCTCCTCGGCGTCATCTCGGTTCTCGTTGATCTCGGCCAGCGTGCGGACGAAGCGGCTCCATTCGTCGTTCCGCGGGACGGCGATTTGCTGGGGAGGAGAGCGCGGCCACTTCAGAATCGAGTATTCTACAGATCATCCAATCGATTCATCGTCTCAACATTTTTTTTTTGGTCTTTGCCAGCCTGGTGTTGCCAAACTCACGTTCTTAGTCATTCTTCAGAGAGGATAAAGAATATATGACTTTTGGTACTGTATCTGTGTAGATATTTTGTTCCGCAACAATCGACGCTAACCGATAGCATATCAATGTCATTTTCAGGCAATGTGGTTTGGTTGATTTCAATACACAACGTGTAATTTAAAACAAACAAAAAAAATTCAACCTGACTAAACACGGCCCCGACAGGAAAACAAACCACAATTGGCTTCAAAGGCTGAAATATGAAATCCTTCAGCCCAAGATTTAGGCTGACTTACCTCTCCAATGTCATACACCAGGACTCGTCCGTCGGAGTCTCCCACAGCGATTTCTCTTCCGGAAGGAGCCCATCGGATCCTGTTGAGGGCCGGGTTCCCGTCCACGGACACGCTGGCGGTTGGGACCTGACATCAAAAAAAAAAAAAAAAAATTAAAATTTTCATGAAATCCTTCAGCCCAAGATTTAGGCTGACTTACCTCTCCAATGTCATACACCAGGACTCGTCCGTCGGAGTCTCCCACAGCGATTTCTCTTCCGGAAGGAGCCCATCGGATCCTGTTGAGGGCCGGGTTCCCGTCCACGGACACGCGGGCGGTTGGGACCTGACATCAAAAAAAAAAAAAAAAGTTAGCATTTTCCCGTCTGTCTCCGTTTTCAAGACACAACATGCAATTCTGTTCCAATTTTCTTTTGGGTTTGACAGTAAGCTTCAAGTGGGAGGGGCAAACAGCTCGAAGCCTCTTTTTGTGATCACGTGTCGCACCTCCGTGTCGTTGTTGAGGTTCCACAGGTCCAGGTGGCCCACGCCGTCCACGCAAGCGAACAGCGCCGGGTGAGTCGGCGACCACATGACATCGTAAACGTAGTCCGAGTTGTCCTCGAACGAGTAGAGCGGCTTGTTGCTCTGCAAAAGCGACACGAAAGGCCGTGTGGTACGAGTTTGACTGCGATGTGTGATTAGCGCGTTATCGCAAGGCGAATGAACAGAAAATTAACGATGGCAGATGACGGAGAAAGGAAGATGAGCGGATAAATCTCAAAAGGGATATCAATTACCCGTCATAGTGATTGTGCTCTTATACAACAGAGAGTCACGACACGCACAACGCCGAGAAACCAAACGTGTGCCAATCGAGACGATGTTATTTTGCGTGACATTTTTGTTTGGCGTGTCAGTACGTCATGAGATTTTTTTCCCATGGTCAAATACGTTCCTCGACTCAATTAAAAAGGGAAGTAAACACCGCCTCTGATTGTGCCGCATTCATTTTCTACCTTGGTGCTCCACAGCTTGACGGTCCAGTCGAAAGAGGAGGTGACGAAGAGGTGGGAGAAGTCCAGCGGGCCGGCGGCCGTGTGGCAGTGGATGCCCGTGATGGGCCCGTGGTGGCCCTCGAACATCTCGCTGATGCCCGCTTTGCTGTGGAGAAGGCAGACAGAGATGCACCTAGACGCCGGTTGAACTTTTTTTTTTTTTTTATGCACGTGTTGGATTCAGCACGCTTCGCTTCGTTTTGCTCGAGTCTTACGTGACCGTACGAATAATGGCGGTGTGACCCGGGAAGCGTATTTTTTCCACAAATTCCCATTTGTATGTATGACCCAAGGCGGCGTATTGAAACGCATTCCACCTCAATCCAAAGCGCCGATGACGACTCCCCCCCTCCACCGCAGAGCCGCTATCCAAGCGAAGCTCCGATAATTAACACAGAGAGGTAAATACTCAGCGTGAGTGATGCTTATGCGTTATTAAACCGCAATGACGGTATCATACGATTGCAAATGAGGTGGAAAATGATCGGGCCAATTACGGAGGTGAATCCGCGAGCCGAGCGGCGGCGACCACCTCTCGGCGCTCTTCCCCCGTCTGTTACTGCAGGACATTTCAATTATTTGGTCTCGGGCTAATACGCATCTCAGCAGGGGGGTGGGGGCTCGGATTTAAGCCGCATTTGCAGAGGGGGATCATCCGGCTGTTTAACGACAACAGCGCTGGATGAGCCGCGGGTTAGATTCTCGCTTGGGGCGGCGGGCTGTCAAATAAGTTCGCCGGCGTTGAAAAGGGAAAAACTGATTCACCTCCTTTATAATGTGCACCCTGTTAATGTCAGACGAGCTTTATGTGGCCGACTGACAGGCGGAGAAGAAAAACATGGCCACTTGGCAGGAGTAAAAACCGAAAAAAGCGGCGGGGGCGGGTGTAGTTGCGTTGCTCCGCCATGTTTATTTGACTCTCCGAGTGTTCCATTTTTGTGGAAGCCCGAGGCGGCTGACGGACGCACCTTCCATGACGACACGACATGTAGACGGAGCCGTCCTCGCTGCCCACCACGAAATTGTTGACGTCCCCCAACGGGAACGACATGGAGGTGACGGCGACGGCTTTGGACTGCTTGAACACCAGCTCCATGCTGTCCTGTGGGAGGGGGTGCGGGGGGAGGCTTTTGTCAACACACGCTCAGCCAAACACACCCATTAAAAAAAAAAAAATCACCTCACTATTTATAATTCAACTGACACTTTATTTAAAAAAAAAAAAATCTAAAGTCTAACAATGTGTGGGCCCTGGCAACAGAGATGGAATCACAGCGAGCCAAGTTAATTTCCTCCAAAGTTTGAAAAAGTCTGGCTTGCAGATTAAATAAGAGCAAAAAAAAGAGGAAAACAGCAGCAGCAGTGGAGGCCGAAGTGATGAAGTTGGTCGAAAAGATTTGTATCGACGGAAAATGGATGCGAGTTGAATGCGCGCACGCTAGGTGATGTCAAAGCTGATTTCGTCTGGATGCCATGAAGTTGCGTTCATTTCAATTGAACACGAAAATCCCGCAGGAAGTGTTTTGAAAAGTGACAGCGCTCAAATATCATCGGATCACGTCAATACAACAGACAACAGGTTCGAATATAACACAAACAAAATGTGGTGTTCTCGCTTTCACTGCCGTGGACGTTTATATTCGTCAATTGGAATCCATCGAAGGATAATTGTCAAGTATGACTATCAAGAGATGAACGATTGATTCACAGAACACGATATTCTGCGGGTCTTTGGGGAGAAAAAAAAAAGTCAGTCAAAAATGCTCTAAAACGGACGCCAAAATAGTTGAATTCCGAT
>NW_017806274.1:178920-186082 GCF_001891065.2 Hippocampus comes | reverse complement strand
AAAAAAAAATCACCTCACTATTTATAATTCAACTGACACTTTATTTAAAAAAAAAAAAATCTAAAGTCTAACAATGTGTGGGCCCTGGCAACAGAGATGGAATCACAGCGAGCCAAGTTAATTTCCTCCAAAGTTTGAAAAAGTCTGGCTTGCAGATTAAATAAGAGCAAAAAAAAGAGGAAAACAGCAGCAGCAGTGGAGGCCGAAGTGAAAAAAAAAAAAAAAAAAAAAAAATCACCTCACTATTTATAATTCAACTGACACTTTATTTAAAAAAAAAAAAATCTAAAGTCTAACAATGTGTGGGCCCTGGCAACAGAGATGGAATCACAGCGAGCCAAGTTAATTTCCTCCAAAGTTTGAAAAAGTCTGGCTTGCAGATTAAATAAGAGCAAAAAAAAGAGGAAAACAGCAGCAGCAGTGGAGGCCGAAGTGATGAAGTTGGTCGAAAAGATTTGTATCGACGGAAAATGGATGCGAGTTGAATGCGCGCACGCTAGGTGATGTCAAAGCTGATTTCGTCTGGATGCCATGAAGTTGCGTTCATTTCAATTGAACACGAAAATCCCGCAGGAAGTGTTTTGAAAAGTGACAGCGCTCAAATATCATCGGATCACGTCAATACAACAGACAACAGGTTCGAATATAACACAAACAAAATGTGGTGTTCTCGCTTTCACTGCCGTGGACGTTTATATTCGTCAATTGGAATCCATCGAAGGATAATTGTCAAGTATGACTATCAAGAGATGAACGATTGATTCACAGAACACGATATTCTGCGGGTCTTTGGGGAGAAAAAAAAAAGTCAGTCAAAAATGCTCTAAAACGGCCGCCAAAATAGTTGAATTCCGCTTTCAAAATGGCTGCCGGGAAACCCGACTCCCACGCGGTCGTACCTGCGGCTGAGAGAGCATGTCCAGGCTCCAGGAGCACATCTTGCCGTCAGTGGAAATGCTGATCAGGTTGTTGGCGTTCTGGGTGCCAACCACGTTGACGCAGTAGACCGGATGCTGGGGGGAGGAGGGACGGTGGGGGGCACGACTTTGAGAAAACAGCTCGTGAAACGAGGCAAAAGCGTGAACTTTTGTTTGAAAAGCTACCGTATGCGCGGCTGCAGAGAGCGGCGTCCTCTGCACCGGGGTCCTCTTGTTGCTCCTGTTGTCCCACAGAACAATTTGGCCCGAGTATGTGCCCCCGACCACCACGTTGGGGTGGAACTTGGCGAAGGTGGCGGACATTACGGCAGACTGTCAAAAGAGCAGAGCAAAAAAAAAGAAAAGAAGATGATTAGTGGGTGCAGAAAACGCAAGATCAAATCATGTGCGAAAAAAATAAACATCATGATAATACAGATTGTCAAAATTATAAATCGCACCTTAGTAGAATGAAAAACGTTCACTCTGACATACGTTTGTCATCAGATGACGACCTCCCGATGCCAAATCCAAACTGTAATCTTGTAAAAGTGCCATTTTTTTTCCTTTTTTGCACTGGAGCTCATTCGGTAGTTGCTAATTGCAGTGAATCTAAATTAGCTCATGAATTAGCGGCTATTATTTTGACATGAAATGACATTTTGGGGGGGGGGGGGGGGGTTTTTTTTCTCCCCCGGACTTTGAGAAAACAGCTCGTGAAACGAGGCAAAAGCGTGAACTTTTGTTTGAAAAGCTACCGTATGCGCGGCTGCAGAGAGCGGCGTCCTCTGCACCGGGGTCCTCTTGTTGCTCCTGTTGTCCCACAGAACAATTTGGCCCGAGTATGTGCCCCCGACCACCACGTTGGGGTGGAACTTGGCGAAGGTGGCGGACATTACGGCAGACTGTCAAAAGAGCAGAGCAAAAAAAAAGAAAAGAAGATGATTAGTGGGTGCAGAAAACGCAAGATCAAATCATGTGCGAAAAAAATAAACATCATGATAATACAGATTGTCAAAATTATATATCGCACCTTAGTAGAATGAAAAACGTTCACTCTGACATACGTTTGTCATCAGATGACGACCTCCCGATGCCAAATCCAAACTGTAATCTTGGTAAAAGTGCCATTTTTTTTCCTTTTTTGCACTGGAGCTCATTCGGTAGTTGCTAATTGCAGTGAATCTAAATTAGCTCATGAATTAGCGGCTATTATTTTGACATGAAATGACATTTTGGGGGGGGGGGGGGTTCCGATTTCTCTCCTCCTCTGCAAGTGACTGGAATCGCCTTGTGGCCATTAGCGGGCATTTTAGGACTTTTGCCTTCTTTCCTTGAAAAGAAGCATCACAACTCGTTCAATGCCAAGGACCATTTTTTCCACTTTTTCTTTTCCAGGCATTCAATGCCAGGTCCATTTTTGATATATTTTGACCCCCCCGTGGTCATGTTAAGAAAGGTCTGAAAATGGCCGCCACCGAACGAGTTAAGGAGCAATGTTCAGATTAATTTCCACTTTCATTGAGAGGATATGAACACATTTAGCAAGCTGGTCCCTTCATGATTGAAAAGTGCCCCGAGATTCTTTTGAGGTGTGCGCGCAACTCCAAAATGTATCCGTCAATTTGCATCCACGCTTCTGCATATCGGCTGAGCCTGCGACCGCATCCGCTCTGCAGGCAACCCACATGTGGTTCCGCTCAGGCGCGTCCTGCCGGGCGGTCGCCTCGAGGCAAGCTGCGTAATGAGGGCGGGCGGCATCGGGAGCGCCGCCGCAGTACGTTTGCGGCCCTCGTTCGGGTGGCGTTTGATAAAACAGCCCGCGCGCGCTTTTAGCTTCGCCGCGATTCGAGCGCCGTCAGTACCTGGCAGTGGAAGACGTACTCGGGTGTGGTTTTCTTGTACTTCATGTTCCACACCAAGGCCACGCCGTCCGGCTCGTGCGGGGCGTCCATGTTGTTATTGTGGGAGGCAACCAGAAGTTCGGGATACTAAAAGAAAGAATGAAATCAGTCAAAATGACACAGCGGCTGTAAGACTGGGAGGGGGTCATCGGGAGGGGGCCCCTTGCGGACAAACACTCCGAGTTGTGCTCTTGAAGCCCTTCGAGGGAATTCATTTCCTGCAGATTTATGGCTTCTTGAATTTGCTTTCAGAAGCCCTGGATGTGGATTCGCTTAACTTTCAGAAGAAGCCTGACTGAGGATCGTTCAAAATGGAAGCATTTAAGTTTTTTTTTTTTCCTTTCATAATCAAACCCTGCCCCGGTCTAAACAAACCATTAATCTTTTGTCACCTTGAATCATGCGAAATGCAGCGTTTGGATGCACAATTCGATATCGGAAGGGTATGGATTTTCCCACTGGGCAGGTAAATGGCGTGAAACAAAAAGCTGGCGTTCAATCAGTGTCACAAGTCATTGCAGAATCATGCATGAAATAACTCTGGACGCCAAAGGAAACAAATCATTACGGTCTCTGACTAAGTGACAATTTGGGTGGGACATTACTTTGGATCCCGAGGGACTTGCGGCTCAGAGTAAACCCTGTCAAACTCCAGCTATGTAATCATAAAGCATTAATAAAGGTTTTCTTATCTTATCTTATCTTATCTTATAAAGCATTTTGGCTGGGGGAAAAAGTTAAGTTGTTTCAACAGCCAATTAGCGGCGGCTTCGCACACAACGAACGACTTCTGTTTGGGCAAAGGAAGGAAACGCGGACGATACGGGCAAATGATTTGGGACACAACTGACGCCGTTTTCTTACGTTCTCAACTTCTGTTTGGGCAAAGGAAGGAAACGCGGACGATGCGGGAAAATGATTTGGGACACAACCGTTTTCTTCCGTTCTCGGTTCCTGTCGGCGTATTGACCGCATGCTCTCTTTCTCCAAATATTTTTCTGTTGCGAACATTGGTTCAATTGTACAATTAAAAAAAAAATTATACACACACTCACTATTTTCGGCACAATAAGGCCCTCCTGAAAACATTCCACTGTTGCGAACATTGGTTCAATTGTACAATTAAAAACATTTAATTTTATATATACACACACACGCCGTATTTTCTGCACCATAATGCCCACTTAAAAACATTCCATTTTCTCAAAAGTACTCAAAAACAGACAGTGCGCCTTATAATCCGATGCGGCTTATATATGGATCCGTAGTTTGATTTCTTGGATGTCGTATTTTAAACATTCCGTCAAGCGCTTTGTTACAGCTGCAGCAGCCTTATAATCTGATGCGCCTTATATATGGATCAGTAGTCTGATTTCTATTTTAAATGTTCCGTAAAGCGCTTTGTTACAGCTGTAGCCGGTTGTCACCGAACCCTTCATTCATGAAAAATAAAAATATGATTAAATATATATATATACATTTTTTTTTTAATTCAAGACATAAAAAAAACAAAAAAAAACACATTTATTGAAAACTGAAAAAAAGATCCAACCAAACATATATACACACATATTTTTTTAATTCAAGACATAAAAAAAACAAAAAAACAAAAAAAAACACATTTATTGAAAACTGAAAAAACGCTCTGTCGAATCCCTGAGACCGATTCGTCGAACCCCTCGGGTTCGATCGAACCCAGGTTAAAAACCACTGTCTTTATATAAATAAAGCTGTATTGTATTGTATTCCCTTTAGTGTGGCTCCATCTAGTGGATGCACAACGCAACCGCAGCCACTATTGGAGCTTTAATTCTATGCGCCTTATCAGGCGGTGTGGTGTGTCCTATATAGGAAAACAGTTTTAACCCTTTCATGCACCCTGTAACCTGATAACATGATAAGCTGTCCACTGAAAAGGTTAAAATAGGCCTTCCGTTGAATACTCTGATGCGCCTTATAGTGCGTAAAATACGGTGTGTGTGTGTGTGTGTGTGTGTGTGTGTGTGTGTGTGTGTGTGTGTAATAGGGTGACAAAAGAGACCTGAGGTGACCAATCCAGGCAGGTGACAACACGGTGCTTGGACCAGCGTTCATCTGTGAATTGTCTATTGAGTGAAAGTTTCGTTCCACCCTGGATTTCGCTGTGAAAAAAAGACACGGCATACCATTAAATCCTACTTAAAAAAAAACAACAAAAAAAACAACGCAGGCCAACTGTTGCGTTGAGACGATTACCCTTCCTTCTCCTCCAGGTCGCGGCCGCTGTAGTCAAAAAAGAGGTCCACGTGCTCCGACAGAGCCCGCTCGATGATGCGAGTGCTGTGGTCGAAGAAATTCACAAAGTCCTCCGAATGCAAAATCTGCAGTTTCTCCTCCTCGGTCAGCTCGTGGAGGGTCACTGCGCGGGAGACACGGCAAAAAGATCAGAAAGCCGCCGACAAAGCGAAGTGAGCAACTTCAATCGACTTCTCTATGGACATCGTGAGAAAGAATTTGAAGTTCGCAGCGGGGTAGAACGACACTGAATTAAGATAAGATAAGATAAGATATCCTTTATTTGTCCCACACTGGGGAAATTTACAATTAAATGGATAGCTCATATTTGGGTGAACTACAAAGATGTGACAACTGACAATTTTTTTTTTTTTTTGATGAAGGTTTTTTTTTTTCATCGAGGCGTCAGCACTCATCGTCGAGTACCTTCTTCTTCCTCTTTGAGGTCGGGCTTCTCAGTCTGCGTCTCGACGACCGGCTGCTGCGGAGCAACTTCGTCGTCGTCGTCCTCATCTGCTGAACGCAAAAGTGAAGTTTAAACGCCGTTTCTGCAGACTTGATTGATGAAAGCAGTGTCATCATATGCCGTTTATGTTTTATAATAATCACACCGTGGGCCCTGATTATATACAAACACGATGGCGCCTCTAAAGGAGGAACAAAGTCTGACACCTGTTTTCACCTGTCTTCCACATCCCCCGATTCACTTCTTTCAATAAAAAAAAAAGCTTCTCCGGGTGATAATGGCCGCGGCAAAAGACTTTTGTATCTGATTTTGTATCTCTGCCTTGCGTTTGTTAGGTTTGTCAAGCTCGACGTCGCCTTTCAAAAGGGACGCCGCGTCTCCAAAAAGCGGGACGATTGTCATTTGTGTTCAACGGGCACAGCTCGGCGGGGGTCGCTCCCCCCGCCCCGTGGGGGGGGGTCGCCCCCCCCGCCCCGCCCCCTCCTTCCCCTGTTAATGAGACTCGAGCCATTCAAAGGCGAGCCCGAGTTGTCAGTGTAGCGGCTCGCTCTGTGTCCTACAGGCGAGTTGGCCCCCTTCTAAAGGCAACGGGGCAAGCGGGGGGCCGAACAGGTGCCCGGGGGTCCATCTCATTGGTCCGGCCAGATGACGGCATGGTCGCAAAAGGCAGATGGCGATGCCGGGGATTGTCTCGTGCTCTTCAGAGGTGGCATGGGGATGGGCACAGAGGTTTTCCGCTCGGTTGCTTCGAGACAAGCACCCCCCCACCCCACCCACCCCACCCCTGAAGGGCAAGCCCCATGTAATTACCGTCCAAGCGGGAGGTCGGGAAACTTCTATTGAAGCTCAGATAATGTACAACAAACTACGAGCCGGACCAGCTGGCAAACTGCACAGTGGTTGTACCTCAAAGCGGGTGGAAGGTTCTTTCAAAGCGCATCTCTTTGAGACGGTCGACAGCCCATCGTTTGGATGCGAAGAAAGAAAAAAAATAAAAATAGCAGTAAGCAAAGGGAAAAAAAAAAAAAAAAACACGGCCGGTTCATGCGAGGATTTATCTTGGTCTTGCGGCTAATGTAAGACGACAGCACCGCATGGCAGAATTTCCTTCTCGCCGAGATAATCTAAATGATAATGTCATCTGTCACTTTGGCCATGAAGTGATTGATCCCCTTTTTCAGCTGAAGGGAAGAACATTTATGGAGCACGCTGATGAGTTTATTGGTTGGAAGACACGTGCCATTTCGATGTACGGCCATACGCTTTAGCAGCAAACGGGAGACGGTGAAAATCTTTTCTTTCGAGGGCCTCAATCAGGCTTAAAGGAAAACAGTAATCAACGTCTTTCAGCCGGACCCGGCCGCACTCGTCAGCGCCTTCCCCCCCCCCTCTTTGGTGAGGCAGCCGGAGCAATCAACCTGCCGGGCATTGGGAGCCCAGAGACAATCTGAAAATAAGGATATAATGCACCTGCCAGCCAAAATGGCCATTTGGAGAAAAGCTAGTGATCCGGGTGACCCTGCTGGGGAGGCGCGTCGGGGAGGACGTGGCGCCTGGCGAAGGTGGGTGGCGATGAAAAGCGGGAGATGAGGGCGGGGGGG
>NW_017806274.1:147087-178876 GCF_001891065.2 Hippocampus comes | reverse complement strand
GGGGGTGGGAGGGGCTATTATGGCTTTTGCACCACTTAAGAAATTATAAAATAAGAAAAGCTTTTGAGGGAGCAAGCACAAAGCTGGGCTTTGAGTTGGGGGGTTGGGTAATGACTGGTCTTACCCCCTTGTACAACATATGAAGGCAAACACGGTTAGTGACGTTCAAGAATACAACGAAACGGCCTTTGCCCTGAGCCGCAGGTGTCTTCCTCTTCTCGGAGTCCAGGCGGCACAAAAGTCTGAAAGCGGTCCATGCAAACCACTTTGCAAAGGCCACAGGCTGCTTTTTTTTTTTTTACTTTGCAACCTTTGCCATCCGCGGGATAATCACCGAGGCACACAGTGGGGAAGATCATTTCTCGTTTCCAGAAATAAGAGGCTTTGAAGACTACTTTCTTTCATTCGACTAAACGGTGATTCATTCTTTCAAAATGGTACGCGGCCACTGCAAATTTCACGAGAGAAAACGGCCAGTGGGTCTGGTAACGATATTTGGATTTACAAAAAAAAAAAAAAAAAAAAAACATTGCAAAACGTTTATTGTGAGAAACGGACTGAGGGGTTTTAACAGAGGTACACAAATTTATTGGGACACACTGCCAACGGAAGAAAACATGAAGCTTAGCTGTTCAAAAAGCAAACCGATTCTTGCGTGTCTTAATTGGAAGGGGAAAAAAAATAGTAATAATCATAATTTTTTTCAAAAAAAAGGTTTCCCCCGGACTCTCCCTTCAAAGCTGGAAGCCAAAATTGAATTCAGGGCCAAGTAAGCGCCCCTAACTGGAGCACATCCTAAGACTTTTGCTAATATGAAGCACGTTAATTGAAAAAAAAAAGTGCTCATGCGCGGCCGCGAGGACCATGAGGGCGCACCACTGATCAGTAAATCATAACCGTATTCCAAAGCGAGTGCCTGCCCACATCTCGTCATACAATAGGCATTTCAACATTTAAGTGCATAAAAGCCAACTCAACTCCAAAGTGGCACTTCAGAGAAGAAGGCCACAAAGGGCTTTTTGTGATTTCAAGTTGTGACCTTGCTCTGAATCGACGGTGATTAAAACAATCCCCTTCCATTAAATACGAGGGATTGACGAAACCGCTGCAGCCTTTTGTAGCTCTGCAGCAGAGCGGCCAGTCTGCGCCGCCGCCCCATTCCCACCTCACACTCCGGCAACGCATCGACGTCCGTAATTACAGCCTCTTGTTTAAGAGCGGATCCCGATTCTGCTTATTGTAAACCACTAGTGCGCTCTGGGAACGCCGGCACCTCGAAAAACAACTCTGGGAACGCCATCAAAGAGATTTACCAAGTAATTTGTCACTTTCTTAAATGGGCCGAGAGATGAAGCAGCCCCGCATTGAACGTATTCAAATATATGTCTTGTGATTTTGACACACCGCGGAGAAAAGTGTTGTCGACGACCCCGCGAAAATGTCAATGATTCGAAAAATTCCCGACAAGTCTATCGGAAATGAGGTTACAAGACAGCGAAAAGTCACGCCGTTTTCTCCCTTCGACCGCGGAAGCCTGTGGGCGTGTCGGCGAATGGCGCTGTAGCCACGCCCCGCTCAACTGTCAGATAAATACAAAACCTCTTACGGAATTTGGAAACCCTCCCGTGGTCTTTTAGATGGCATTTTGTCGCCAAAATATATCCGCTTCAAAGCTTCGGTGACTGCCGGGTGGGTATTTCCATGCTGCAACAACGGGGCGCTCTAAAGTGTCAAAACTTCCATCCACACAAATGGCTGTCATGATGAACTTCCCGACCAGGAAAAAAAAAGGTTTCCCCTCACTCTTTTTTTGCCGTTCTCTCCGTGGCACGCACGCACTCATGGACAACAACGGGGTGCTCTAACGGGCCCACACCAATGGACATTATCTAGGTGTATGCATAGCTTACTTGCTAGCCAAACATCGCAAGCGCGTCGGTTAACTGCCGATATCTATAAAGGTTTGTTTTTAGCACTTTTCTTCAAGTGTGTTTAATGTATTTAGAAAAAAAATAAATAAATCCCCAAATTCACATTAGCTTTGCGGAGGGATCGTCTGGCCACCGCGACACAACGCGTCCAAACGCTGGCTCGACAATCGCTCCCGGTGACATTTCAATCGAAAAATTGCGTCGCCTTGCACAAAGACGGCGGGAATTCTCCGCGTACGCTCCCTCCAACGCCGCCGCCGCCCGCTGACCTTGAGAGTGCCGCCATGTCACGTCTCCTCCTTTTGACGAGGTGCTAAATCGCTCAATCAGAAAAAACAGGCCTGACGCTACGCTGCACATCGAAAGGCGCAGAGGGGGAGCGAGTGAGCAAGCGGCGAGGTGGATGCAGGCGGGCCCTCGGGAGGCGACGGCGTGAAAAAAACGCAGTGTCACCGAATGTGTTTTGTTGCGTGCGGAGGAGAGAGAAGACAGCGAAGCAAGGGAGTTGATGAAATGATTACATAGTGGTTGCGGGGCGAAGCGGGTTTCACACTGAACAGCTGGTAGAACGCATCGTTGTTTAACAATATTTTACAGTGCCCGTAAAGAGCGATTTGAATCCTTCAATAGTTATGCTTGGGGGAAATACAGCTAACAATTTTGTCTTTTTCCCCTCTCGCTGGGTCACCGCTGAGTTTTACCACATAACACTTGACCCGACAGCGCTAGATGATGTGTACGCTATTTAAAATCCGAACCGGGCTTTCAAGGATGCCGAAAAGGATGTGTTCAATGATGCAAGTGAATCAAGCGGACAGCCATAATGACAGACTAGCGTGAGACGGTGAATTTCAAAAACCTGTGGGTAGTTTGGACACCTTTTGGAATGGACGAGAGGGGGGAGGAAAAAAATCCAGAATTCAGCTGAGCATACTTTTCACTGCCATTATGAATAGCACTCAACCGCATATTTTAATCGAATGTGGTGGTCAACGTGCGGAGACGAGAGAATTCCCCCCCCAAAAAAAAATCGCAGGATGAAAAGGATTTAGGAGGCAGTGAACAATTGCATGCGCCGTCCTTTTTATCCTCCTGATCAATCTTACTGCTCCTTCCCGTCATGGTTTTCACATCCCTGCTCATTAATTAAACCGAAGCCGACTTTGATGCAGTGCGGCATCTTGGCTTTAGAGGAGGAGAACCTCTGGGCACTTTACTTTCATCTTAGTGCTCGCTCGCCATCACTTCTGGAACACACACGTGCGCTCATTTGACACCCGAGATGCCCTTTCCTCATCAAATAAATACAAATCCCATGGATTATTTGGGACTCAAATTATTTGAGATTAACAGTTGTAGCGTTCAGTATACGTTCCGCAAGTAAATTGGTATCAGTGTCATAGTATCGGCACATTTTTGCAGGATTCAGTCTCAGCATGGCATCCTAATGTTTTTTGCTTTTTTTTTTTTTTTTTTTATAAATGTTCTCAATCAATTTTCCGATCACTTAAGACAGGTTTCTCACATTGTTTCCACCTTAAAAGGTTGCTAAAACGGTCTACCTTGGCACATTACCTTCTTTTTGCTGCGTCATGACAGGTGTCTGGGTCTCTTTTGTATAAGACACCGTCTCGCGTGGAGGGAAGTCCACCTGAGTGACTTTGGCCATTCCAAGTTTCGAAGCGCCCCGCCTAAAAACAAAAAGCCACTAAATACGCTACACAAGCCAGAACAACAACAAACGATCTCACCTCCGTACCGGAGAAGTCTCGCATGGAATTGCAAGCGTCTCCGATTACTTTTAAAGCCAACGTTTAAATGTATCGGACCTCATGTGCATGCAAAATGCAATTTATTGATGAATTGAGTCATGACAAGTAATCATGCCATAGATTGAGAGAAGGGAAAATGACCAGGAAAGGAGAGAAGAGAGTGTCCAGTACCCCATCTGAGAGTCAGAGTGAAGTTGGAGAGTGGACGGGTCAGAGTCCCAGTGCAGAGTCCTGGTTAGTGTCACAGCAACAAGGCGACATTAGTGAAAGACAAAGGCCGGCACAAACCAGGAGAGGAAAGAAAGTTAGCATCGTGGGTGCACAACATGCACGTTTATACAATGCAGGATAAGGGGCACACTGAATTTTTTTTTTTTTTTTTAAATTCAAAAAGGGAGAAGATACCATTGAGTCAATTCAAAATATTAATAATAAGAATTAAGTCACTGAAAATCAGTTGCCTGTATTGAGTGTATAAGATTATCTCCCAGTACAAACCGGTCGACACAAAGGTCAACTTTCAATAACACTGACTTGACACCATTCAAGAAATGATCTCCACTCAAGAGGTTATGCTTCTTTTTTGCGCCAGTATTTTTCTTTGGGAATTAAAAAAAAAAAATAACACGTCAAGAAAATGTGTGAAAGTATTTTTTTTTTTTTTAGCAGAAAAGCTGATTCAATGGGAAAACTGCCTGTGGCCATGTTGCCAAGTAAATACCGGTACTTATTTTCCAGAGCAGATACCACACAAGTGTTGGGGTTTGGGGAGTGGGCGGAGCTGTAATCTGAACATTTTGCTTGAAAATTCAATTATATTTCCTCACTGACTGACATTGAGATGCGAATCCACCCACCGCGCGCGCACGCTGGGGGCATCCGGTTTAAAAAACAAACACATAAGAAAAGCACCGAATGCGCGTGACCTAAGGTGTTAACGTGCAGCCAAGATTGTGTCACACCAAAGGCTCAGAGAGTTGCGCAGAAAAGGCAAGGGGGCCAAGTAGAGTGCCGTGCCTCAGGGAGAAAACATGACCTCCATGCGTGTAGGAAATGGCCATGCCGGTGAGGGAAATGAGTCAACGCGTGGAGGGGGCCCGGGGGCGGGACCGCTTTCTGGGCCTGATGGGACATTGGAGGGAGCTTGAATTTCAGCCGAGGGAAGGCGCTCTAATTGGGGGTTAAGAAGTCCCCCAGGCATCACAACAGCCTGCCGTTTTATTGGTAATTCCGGATCACCCGAAATCAACGGCGCCTAAGTCAAATGAACAAGCTGGAACAAACTTCTCATCTATCGCCGTGATTCGCGGCATCGCTCCTACTATCGTATCGTTTTGTACTGCAGGGAGGGGACAAACTGCGTGCACGTTCATGTACCTTGGTCCCACAGCTCCGTCCGAGTCCTGGCTCCCGGTCTCGCTTAAGGTGTCTGCCGATTTGGCAGTCGGAGACGTGGGAGCGGGGACTACAGAGAGAAACAAATACAGGAAGACATTTCAATCAAAAGATCAGGACACAACTTGAATTGATTTTTTTTTTTTTAACTTGTTTCCGAATCCTGCCCAGATCCTGGAGGTGCTCTTGAGCGCAATGAGAGATAATTTCGGTCAAACATTTTTCAGATGAATGAGATTACACCAAAATAAATCATAAAACAAGATTTTAATTTGTGTTTTATAGCCATGCTAAGCGTGACTTTCATACTTGGGACTGCTGTTTTTTTTTTTTTTTCAATGGATCTCTTCTGCCACCTGTTGTTAGCAAAGTGGTAGTGTTGTAGCTCCGGTTGACAGAAACAGAATAATAATACGGACGGACGGGTACAGTAGATCACACACACACCCCCATTCATCATTCGCAAATATGCTCCACTATTCACTGAAAAACTTGTCTCGTCGCAGTTTCATGTAATAGCATCAAAATGTCACAAAGTTATATTCTTTTTGTGACAAAGTACTGTCAAGCGTAAGTCTGATATTTCTTGGATTGACGCATCTCTTTAATTAAAACATTAAGGCAACTGTTGGCCGTAAACACGCCGCCTCCCCCACAAAAAAAAAAAAAAAAAAAAAAAAAACATTAAACACGCACACATCTGTTCAATCAAATTCGCGAATCGGACGGCAATTGTGTACGTGTGTTTGTATAGGCAGCCGACTCATTTCAACACAAAACTAAAAGCAGCTGTGTTTGACTTGTTATTGACAGCCGGAAGAAGCAGGCTGTGCTTCCCGACAGTTTCGCCAAACACAAGTAACACAGCGACAAAAACGGTATGATGTAACAGCTCATGAGAACGGTAGGAGTGCAAAAATTCTATCTGCGACTGCCGGTTTCCGCGTGGATCCAGCGGTTTCAGGTCAGTAAACACCCCGAGCGCTAGCGATTATGGCCCTAACTGCCACGTCGCTCAAAGTCCCACCAGCACAGGCCGCCCCAGGAGCGCCGACACTCCTGGGCTTTGCTGTGCAGTCAAGTTTTCATTTGTTGAACACCACAATGCAACACCGGGGGCATAAAACTGAGCGGGATTAAAAAAAATCCTCCAGAGTAAAACAATTATAGAAAAGCCACCAACCAACAGAAACATCAGAAGCGATGCCAAAACTTTGTAGCAGGGCATCAGCTTCATATCGCTTCTTCTCCAAGTCAGACTCTTCATGGTGAATGGGCGTATCTTTCAGTTGATCGGCCTGTTTTGTCATGACAGAAAATTGACATGTCACTAATTCCAGAGAATATGATGTAAAATTTGTTGGAATCCATCAAATAATATACAAAAAATAAAATAAAAATTGGATCTGTTGAAGAATCTGTTTTGCGATGTGTCCGCGACTTTGCACAAGGACAATTTGCTGTCTGGACATGAAGGGGTAAATATCTCCTTGCCCTGTAGGGAGTCTCAGAGTCTCCAGAATATTTTGCTTTTCACACTTGACTGAGCACAGAGCAATGTGCCATTGACAAACCAGTTCATTGTGTATTTACTGCCCTCCGCGCAACTTGGGGGGAAAAAAAAATCAAAACATAAGAAAAAGGAGGCAGTTGCAACACAAGATTAATGTTATACTGTAACATGGCAAAGAAGGCAAATGCAACTTGGTCATTGATTTTTTTTTCGACATACAAACAACTGCGTAAATGCCGTTTTCATGGCTACGGTCACATGTGCAAGAGTGCATTCACATCAAGATATATGAGATTATAATGTCAGTGTCTCGACACACTGGTCTGTTTAATCCCCTACTGCTGGGTGTTCTCACGAGAACAAACAAGACTTGTTCATTGCTGACAACGAGCCATCTATTTTGAATCCATAAAATGCAGTCAAAGTTGAAGGATACCTCCTTCTTCTTGCGTTCCTCCTCCTTCCTTTTCTTTTCCTCTCTGATTTGGGCCAAGCGTTGCTTCTTCCTCTCAAGCTCCGCTTTTAGTTCACTTTTGTCAGACATGATGCTGCAGCTGCATAAGAGGGGAAACGTGCATTTCGGTTTTAGCACAACACAAAAATGCTGAGTGAATAGTAGCAGCACAATCATACTCAGTGGGAACATATTTGTCATGAGCAGCTACACAATGACTTTAAATCATACAAAGATAGAGTACATTTTCGATCAATTAAGATTGCAATGTTTCATTGTTGTGTTTTGTTTGCTGTGGTATAGGACAGAAGTTTACCAATGTGTGAAATAAGAACAATAGTACTAACAAACTCAATGCTCAACTGGTGCCTCCTAAGGTGTTTTATTTTGAAAAGGCAGGTTATTTTATTCAGTTCTTACAGGATTTTATTGCACAGACTCCTAATAAATTTACATTTCCCCGAATCTATTTCTGTGTCGATCGGACACACAACTAGAGACCAAATAACATGATCTATGATTCAGGCCCCACCCTGTACAATCGGATCACCACAATTTGCCCCCTACTAGCGTCCCTGTCAAACAAGACTACAGTTTTTTTCACTTGATGCTCTAAATATTCGCATTTTTACTTGTTAAAACCTTCGATCACGTCTTCAAACGACAGATTCGCTTCATGTCGGTTTCAACTTGAATTGTCTCGACTACTGTTAGCCTTCCGTGCTAAGACTAGCTGATGTGCTGTCATTTACCAGTATACGCAACACGTGCTATAACACAGAATGTATACATACAAGTGTGATGATAGAAGTTTGTTATTTAAATAAAAAATATGTCTTTAGCAACCGATCCATTAATATATAGTTGGATGAAGCGGTGGACGAATATATTAGCTGGTTAGCTACCACAGCGATCTAGGTCCGCAGGGCTATCATGCGCTAACAGTTCTAATGAAGCCCCCGAGCCTACTCAAACTATGCAAATAACCTAAGTATAAAAAGCGTGTGCAAATACAACGCGGTCAGAATGTCTGTTAGCAATCAAACCTTTAATTCGGTTTCGGGCCGGGAGGAGGTCTTTTAGCAAAAAAGTCAAAACAAACCAGCTTGCAGCCAAGTACGGCTCCCGCGAAGGGGCAAATTAGGCGTTTGGAGTTGTTTGCGGAAGTCGTGGCGTTCATGCAATGCGACTAAAAAGTAAAAGATTAACTGCTCATACCCCGATTAAATATTACATGAATAATAATAGAATTTTCAGTTGGTGTAGATCAGGGATGGGCAAACCTTTGTACCGAACAGTGATAGCTGGGCCAGGTTATTGAGGATTAGAAATGTTTCAAAGGTAATTGTGAAATGTGACAAATAGTTCAATTTTATAATAAAAATAACGAATTCCGTTTTTAAAGTTGAATTCAATTACTAGTGATTACAATTTTTCATTGTGGACAGACAACATATGTTGAATACACATTTTATTGGGTACAATAAAGCAGTGAACACATTTTTGAATAAGACAAAACAAAAAGTATATATACTATATTTACTAATCTTATGGGGAATTCCTAATTTTGCAACTTACACTATACATGTAATAGAAACGTGCAAAGAAAGGCTACTCATTTATGACCATATATGGTTTGAATGTTTTTCACCATTTCAGTTGTGATTATTTTTGGCTGTGGTTAAAACGTGACCAAGTGTTGCACTAGTGTTTCAGTGTAAATTGCATCTCTCCCACTTAAGAAGAACTTGAGCACCTTCGTTTGCACCAGTTATACAGTGATATAGCAAAAAAATTTTAATTCTTTTCGGAATGTCTTCTGGTGTGGTGGCTGTAGAGTGCCTCGTTGTTGGCCCGGGGTGGGCACATGTTCTGGAGAGAGTTGAAAAGGCGAGGAGGGGTAAAAAAGATATGACTCAGGACTTTGTACTAGCTTGACAACTTTGGGAAAAGACCTGTGACAATCCAGTGAGATATATTCCACAGTCATGAGAGAGAGTCAAATCAGAATCCGCACATATTTATTGTAAATGTGTATCATAGTATCTGAATAATTTCAGCACAGAAAAATGCAGGAGACTTAGAGGAGTTGGTTGATTATCGGTACATGTGAATCCTGTTTACATACAATCAGATCGTATTGCAACATCTACTATAGATAGGACAAATATGAAAAATAGATATCAAATGAGAAAGAAAATCCAGCATAAGTGAGCAGTAAAAAAGGAGTGTACATTCATTCTAAATTCCAGTTTATTTTGAAATTCAGTTGACCTGATCATCAAATTTATTATTCCTCCTGCGGACCTCCCCAAAGCTGTCACCCTCTGCTCCATCTGAGAGTTGAGACAGGGCCGGACCCACTTTTGTGTCATCCTCACCGCCCCCGTTGGAATGCAGGGTATGCAAGGTCTGGTCACTCGGCCGTTTCCAAGACTGTCGAGTGGCAATCCAAAGGATTAGTCCTCCATAAAGCACGAGAAGGAGTCCCAGAACGTTAACAAATATTGCCTCGGGGGGCGAATCCTTATATTTTGGGTTGGTTCTAGGATGAGAAAATAAAACAAAGTTAGACTTGTTTATGCACAAATTGATTGCGATTTTAAATACCTTAGTAAAGCTGTTTTTTGTGGTACTTACAGGGCAAATATAAGTTTCTCAGTGATACCCATGAGTGCCACTGCTATAACAGAGGTGAAGATGAACAGGCCACTGTAGACATGAACGGGCATAAGGGCTGCTCTCCAGGACATGGGCGCAAATGGCAACAAATACAGGCTGACCCCGAGAACCAGCTGCATAAAAAAACATATCCATGTTTTAATCATACAAAAAAAAATAAATTAAAAAAAATCCAATAAAAATAAATACCTGGAGACAATAGAGTATTACAGCTGCCAGGCCCACCCAGCTGTGCAGACTGTACATGTTGGGGATTTTGGCAGCGTTGTGATAGTCAAAAACCGCCACGGTAGCAACAACAGCAAAAATGAAGGCCACCAAGTTCAAGCTTGCGTGGATAAATTTCATGGTAAGTTTGCTGTACTTCCAGCTCCATGGGAGTCGGTACACGATGATGGCTGGAAGAGAGAAAGATCGTCATTCAATCAAAGTGTTTCATATTTATTCATATACAAGAACAAAAAAAAAAGGGTCTGTTTGTATTGCAGATGCGGTTATGGATGACATGTAAAGTTTTGACCCGAGGTAGGTGCTTCCAAGATGCAAATATTTTGTGTAAAAGGCGCTGCTTACTCTTTGACAAGACAGAGTATTGACAAATAGAGCCATCCAGTTTGACGGCGTATGTTAACATTTGTTGAACATTCGGAATGTTGATTAGTTCAGGGTCACATGTGCATCGGGTACATATTGATAGAAGGAATTTTTTTTTCAAGGAGAAGCACTTGTGTTCTCATGATGTATAAAATATGTATATATTTCTTTTATTTCTGTGTAACTCGAAGTGATTTAATTTTAAGATCATATCGCTCAGCCCTAGCCCGTATTGTCAATTTAGTACAGCACCTCATCGCTGTTTTTATGTTTGTGCCAAAGAGCCATCTTCTATAAAAATGTTCGTGTGGTATCTTGGTGCCAAGGATCTATGTTCAAGTAAGTTGAGGAGCTTCAATTAGTTCTCTGCCACCATGTTGTGGAATTTTTAGGCAATCGTAAGCCTTTTTAATGGAGAACAAAACACTGTATCATCTTTGCAAAGGTATTTATTTGCTCTTATATTGGGGGGGGGGAATACAACATTAGCAGATGAACTGTGTCGCATTTATTAGTGAGTTCTGCTCAAATATAATTATCTTACATCTCCAGACCAACTTGAAAAGAGAGTTAAGAACTCCGGTATTTCAATTGCATGACGTTTCACATTCTGACGAAACACTGCGCTCAATCGAAAGTGAAGTTTATCGCGTAGTATTGAGCCGACGCGATCATTTCAGCGTTTGGTCCACAAACACGTTCGAAAACATTGCAGCGCTGCACACGTGATGACTTGCGTGCACAAAACTTGAGTTGATCATCTACAACAGTATGACTTGTGTCATAACATGAAGCTTGCCCAGAGAAGTAAAAAAGTTAAACTCCCAACTCACCCAGACCCTGCAGGATGATAAACCCGCACACGTTCAACACCGGATGCCAGTTAAATTCTGCCAGTCCTCCGTCCCACGCCAGACCCCGTTGATAGTAAAGGACCCATCTTAACACGAAAATGATAGCGATCACACCCACAACGCCGGCGGACGACAAGGTGACCAGAAACTGTTTGTAGTTCTCCATCGTGCTGTCGTATCTCGGTAGCAGGTCTTGTCCAGTGAAGACGGTGATGAAGGGTTCCAGTCTGTTATGGACAGAGTCGAGGTCACGTGACACACAGCTATGCAAAATTCTGAGAGGAGGGGCGTTTTGTAACTTTGCAGCTTACAAAACTCGCTATATTTACTTTGTGTATCCCATTCCGTAACCCATTCTGCCACTTAGTTATGACACAAGCAATCTTTAAAAACAAAACTGCAGCATAAAACAATGTTCTTGTCGTTCTTCGATTATCAAGAACTCTGCTCGACTTTGGGGTAACACTTGTTAAAAGAGTTCAACAAATTGTTCCACATTACAAATGGAAAAGTAAGCGTTCTGAAACTGGAGTCCACAAGCCTGAGCTTGAATTTCTGTGAAATAATTTGAAATCAAATTAAGTAGAATTTAACGGAGGGGGCAGCCCGGACATCCACCTGAGGTAGCATCCACGTTGAGGCATTAAAAAAATAAATAAAGCTGTCGATGAAAATATGATGTTTTCCTTCTCTGCACGAATATTGCCTCTTTTGTAGAAGGATCATTCGTTTTTTGAAAGAGGGGGGCATTTGTGTGGGACAAATAAAGGATATCTTATCTTATCAAGATATCAGTGTTTTTTGTTTTTTTTTCTTTCTACCCCACAAATTTGCTGCTGTAGACTGTAAATTTCCCAAGTGTGGGACAAATAAAGGATATCTTATCTTATCAAGATATCAGTGTTTTTTGTTTTTTTTTCAAGCATGCGTCTTGTTATCATCTTCGGCTGCTTCGCTGGGGTCAACTCAGAATAGGTCCCCACAAGACCCGGGAAACATTCCAGTGACCGTGACTCACCCGGATGTGGTGAAAGCATGGATGTAGTCATCTTCCCGATGAACAAAATGAGCATCCGGGGTACCGTCATATTTTGCGTTAACAGATTGCCTAACATTGTTTTGGGGGGGGCCATGTTCATGTACACAAGCCCATTTAATGGGCGGATCGCAATAAGGCAACAGCATAACAGCGTGATTTGTTGTTGTTTTTTTATTTTTTTTATTTAAACAAAAATTACAAATTATTTCAAATGTACTAAACTCTAAAATTGCACAAAGTAACAAACTCAAACAAACTAAAAACTAAAAGCGCCTGACATTCACCGTTGGTCCTGTTTGGTGGCAGTTTTGAGCTTGTAAATGTGGCAGCAGACGTTGGTGTTCTTTTGTTCAATATGAGCAATTGTGTCCTTGTCAAAGATCAGGTCATGTCGGTAAGTCTGCAATCAAAGATGAAAAGTTCACCTCGGCACATTCACACGCATTCTGCGCCCCATAGTTCCTCACCTCATCCCACGGTTCCAACAGTTCAACAGTCTTCAGTAACTGTCCACTCTGGTTGTCATGCAGTCGGACCTGAGCTTTCCCCTCCCCATCTGCACCGTTGGTGACCACCACGGCCAAAAGGTCCAGTTCGTCCTCATATATGACTGTACGGAACGTCTGAAAACATTTGGATTTATTTATTTTAGATGTTTCTGTCAACACGATTCATTTCTCGGTAGCATGTAGCTGACTGACTTCAGAAACCAGTTATGTGCCTAAGAGGCACACCAATGAATCCTGTGACTTTAAAGAGGAAGCCAACACCAAATGTTTTCCTCAATGTGTTTTATGCACCTTCATTAGTCGAAAGACAGCATTCTGATTAATACTTCGTTTGTGGAATGCAATTTAAGTACCGGTAGCAATTTTTAGCCAGCTCAGGGGGTGGCCATGAATGACATCAGAGTTGCTCGGGCCTCAGGTAACAACCTAGCACGCCTCACGTGGTTTCTGAAGCTGAGCCAGGATTGGTTGCCAGGGGCTCATCATTAAGGAGTTTGGCGAAAACAACAGATGGTGCGATTGTTCGTAAAAGCAAAAACCCCAAAACAGCTCTCGACTGGCCTTAGTGTGGAGATCATAAAGTATTTTCATACCTCCTGATCAGGGTCATCATCGAGTTGCTGCAATCTTCTTTTCACTGTGCGGCCTGAAGAGGTGACAGTGACTTGCGAGGTAGACTGCGGTCGGTATATACAGAAAACAAAAAAACATTTTGATTGAAAACAGGAGCATTAATGAATAAAAAAAACATTCATCCATAGCAAAGGAAAACACTTGCAATGTTGTTCCGATGAATCGCCATCGAGAAATCTTCTACTACCTTTGATGGCAAGCCGCTGTTCAACTCACCAAGGATTTTAAGAATGCTGGGAAGATAAAAAAACGTGAAGTTCAATTTCCAACTTTATGACAATGTCAATCAAAATGATAATCATTAATTTACAGTTGTCTGCTTGTGTTAAGAGCTCATGAGATTGTGCAAGGTGTACCTAATATTGAGACACCGTTTCTTTCTACTACTCACTTAATGGTCCTGGGCCCCGCATGAATGATTCTTCCTGAGTCATCAGGATGGAAGAAAATGGCATCGCTCTCTAGCGAGTAACAGCTCATATTCTGTATTCCATTAATTGCCTAAATTGATTTTAAAAGACAAATAAAAAAGTATTTTAGCTTGGGCACCTGATGAAGTGTCGAGTGTAGATCAAGGGCTAAAACGACTCAAGAAGATATCCGGAGCAAGTATCGATGGAAAGAAGTGGAACGAGAGCAGCTTTTTAGAAGAGAACTACGACGACTGTCAAAAACAACTGTCCCCCTCGCTCCCCGCTCAGGCTGACAATTTCCCTTGAACCAATTCATCAGTGGTTTTCGTGTTATAGTACAATCAATAAGAAGCTAAACGTTGAAAACTGAAATTTGTACAAAATGTATTCAAAAGTCGACAATTTTCTGGATACCATGGTGCCGTCTTTGAGCGAGCGGAATTGGTGAGTCCCCTGGTGGCATTTTTGTGGCGGCGTGTGAATGTAATGCCAAGGAAAGCCTCCAATCTGCACTCCGTTACTGGAGCAGGACACCTCAAAAAGCACAGGAGGGCAATCTATGTAATCAGAGTAAAAAAAAGAACGTCATCAGTGAAAAATCAGATTTCACGGCCATGAATCGACATCAAATCTATATCACAAACTGTATTACGCTTACCTGTAATGTGGATATTTACCGGAATGCCAAATGGAACGTCTCCCACTGTTTTGCCGCTGAGAAGTGAACTTGGTTTCCCAAGCGTTAATTTCTCCACCAGGTACTGTAAAACAAAACGCTTAGTTGATGTTCAAAATTTGGACCACAAAGAAAATGCACTTTCCTCCAAAATAAATAAATATATATTATGACTAATGATACTTACTCGCCTGATAGCATTAAGTGCCAAAGTCATTTTTTTTAAACTTTGCTGGAAAACAAGAAAGCTAAAAATGACGGCACCGACTGTTATTATTATCCTGAAGAGAAAAAAAGGAGGCATTTATTCGAATTGAGGCAAATTATGTATTCTAGAGGATGCGGCAGCAAAAGAAATCACTGAGGCAGTGCGTCTATTCGAGAAAAGGACATTATTTGAATACATTTGGTCATTACGTCATTAAGTGTGACATGGAGCTTACGCACCTTTTGCACAATGTGCTCAAAGCTAAACAGCTTCATTGCCTTTCTGCTGTAGGATACGGCCAAGACGCCCTGAGATAAATCAACGTCAATAATGCCGTTCCCGAATACCTGCAAGATTTAAATGGATATCTTCATCCACTACACCCCTGCTATTCAAAACATGTGACAGGAGCAAATATACAAACCTGTTTGTTGACTTCCATCATGCCCACAATTTGTAAGGGGAAAACTTGGAATATGATCAGATGCATCACTGTATTCTGGGTGATACCAGCCTGGCAAAAAGAAAATGAAAATTGCAGTGAATCACTCTGAGCTTGATTTATTTGGTGATTATGACACTTTTGTATCAGATCATGGCTAAACATTTGATGCAATTGTACCATTTGAGGAGATCAAACTTTTTTCACTTGTTCAATGTATTTACGGATTTCTACTTGGCGGGATCACTGTATTCTGGGTGATACCAGCCTGGCAAAAATAAGAAAAGAAAAATTGCGGTGAATCACTCTGCGCTTGATTTATTTGGTGATTATGGCACTTTTGTTTCAGATGATGACGAAACATCTGATGAAATTTGAGGAGATCAAACTTTTTCACTCGTTCAATATATTTACGGATTTCTACTTGGCAGTAGTGCAGAATTGACCTACAGATTACAATGAGGCATTTTTGCCATGTCAAAACAGTCAAATTAGGTAACTTAGATCATTTTTACCTGCCGTGATAAGGATGTGCCTTTGTTTTGAACTGATTTAACATAAAATATCTCTTGAGAAACATCCCAGCTTAGGTACCTTTAGAAAAACCCAAAAAAGAAAAGCAACATGAACCACAGATACTTTGTTGAGGAAAAAAAAAAGAAGAAACACCTAGAACTCAAGGCTAAATGTTTTCCATCAACCTGAACGTGTGTTTTGAAGAGAGAAAAACTCTCTCCAGCTCCTGTCCCGTTGACTCTGATAAGCGGTACAACCAATTATTGGCTGTCAAAAACAGCTGACTGGACTTGTGATCAGAAGGAGACGCTAGCGTGGTTTCCTGCCAACAAAAAAACAGATTCACACTTGCAGTCAAAATAAATGTGTCGCTAGAACAACGGAATGTTAGACGGATCCATTTACAAGTGGGCTCTGGCACAGCAAGGTATCTTCAAATTTATCCACTTTGGATCGTTTAGGCAAATCGTAGAGAGCGTGAGGCTTGGAATGAACGCTGAAAAGTTCATAAGAAAGTTAAAATAGATAAAGTTAAAGAAAGTTAAAAAACACTTTGGGTGAATCATCTGTAGAAATGTACTCCGAATACTATATGAAGTTATGAAAGGATAATTCATTTGTACTCACCAGCTGTAACACTTCAGGTAATTCTCCAGGTAGATTTTACCGTTTTCATACAATATTGTGGATTTAGAGGTCTTGCTCCACACTTTACAGAAATCCCTATGATCCTGAATTATGACATTATGAATTAGGAATTAAACATGAATAAAAACCCCAGCTACATTTCAGTTGCACTGTATTTTATTTTTTTCCCCTCCATTACCGCTAAAAGGATGCCTCTTAGGACCTTCGTATTGAGCCTCGTTAGAGTCCCACCATCTCTGATACCTCGTCCTCTCCAGCTCAACACCTCAGCAGCATTTACGTTCCGTTTTTTTCTCCAGTAATGGGCCATCATCTGGCGGCATTTCTCTCCACCTCCCGACAACGTATCTGCAAGAAAACAAGAAACAATTTAATACCCCGATAGCACCAATTTCCTTTTGCGTTGAACCCCTCGAAAGCAATGAACACAACAAGCACACATTATTAACACCATTGGACACCTAAACCATGTTAAGTGCTCTCTGAACACTGCAAAGCGATTCTGAAAGTACTGTACTTTTTTTTTTAACTACAGGGTTAAAAGTCAGTGCAAACTACTGTGCATGCACAAATTCAGTGACCATCACCATCAACATTAAACTCGACAGAATCCTCCAACACATAGATTAAAACATTCAATCCTCCATTCATTTGAGCTATCAATCCAAAAAATGTAACCTGTTCATTTTTTAACCACTTAAATGCATCAGTTTACTATCTTCTCAGCTTGACAGTTCTGAAAATGAACAAGTATACATATTCCTGGACAGTCTGTGTACTTTTTTTTTAAATCAAGCATTCAATTTTCAGTTTGTTTGCACAATGCACAGCTTTTGTGACTTTTTTATAACTTAGACTACGTCAGGCTGAGGCTAATACTGTACAAGTGCACAGTTTTTCTAGAATCGAGCCAGCAGAGGGCGCTCCATTTAAATGTTAATTTTCTCCATGGTCTGGAGATGATACTGTATCTCTATTTATAATAATAATAATAATAATAATAATAAGACAATAATCCACACACTTGGGAAATTTTGTTAAATGTACAATACCACAAATAAAAATAATACTATGGGGAAACCTCTCAGGGATATGCCCTAAAACTATACATGACGAAAATACACGGAGTACTTATTCACCAAAATAACTGAGGTGGTATGAAAATGAATATGATATATTCGACAAAACAAAACAAGTTATCCAGAAAAAAAAGTATTTTCAAAACGTAGCTGACTGCGACGCGTAACAGATGCATTACGTCAAAATCCGTCGACACACAAACGAGACAATGTACGCATGCGCCGAAGCTAATTCTCCGGTTGCCTGCTACTCCGCACTACAGCCAAACCGGGTGATTGCGGTCTTGTTTGTTGGTTTGATAACTCCTAACCGATTGTGTTTTGATGATCCTTCGTCTGCACATACTCTTCTCGGATCGCAAATACATCTACATTGAATTGGCGACGTTAGCTAATGAGGCGTCAGACTGAATCGAGTTGAGCTCATTCAAAATGTTTTCTATTCCATTTATTAGCCCTAGACTACCAAGAGAAATTAGGAACACAAGCGACTATAAAGGTAGACTTGGTGACGTATTTTTACCGTAGTAGCGTCGGACGAATGTTTAGTTTACTGTGCCTTCTTGGTCCTGTTTTGGAATCTGGTCGTCTTCCTTCAACGCCAAACGAAGACTCAACAACGTTTAGTCTCACTACTGACCTCACCTGGAAGGAGTGTAACAGCATAAATCAAGAACTGACATCATCATTCACACTTGCTCAAATATCTATTAACCTATATTTACGGTATATATTATCAAAACGGGAAATGTATATAATTGACAGTAGAAAAATAATTATTACTTTTGTACGTCAAGACCTCAACCGTGGTTGACTTTTTCTTTGTTTGTCTCCTTCAAGTTGTTTCGCCATCATAAAAATAAACACTCAAGTTAAGTACAGATACCTGAAAAATAACATAAGTACAGTCGCAAAGTTTTTGCACTTTCCACCACAGCACATAATACACTATTAGGGTGCGAATTATTTTGCGGGAAAATATGTACTTTGAACTAACATTCCTGTGTTTTTGCAGCACAAATGCATCAATTTCGGAGCCTCTGTTTAGCCACACTGGAGAAAGTCTTTCGCAGAGTATCTACACGATTGAAGAGCACAGAAAGAAGACCCTCAGCTCCACTGGGTTCGAGAATTTTGACCAACCCGGATGACATTTTTAAGCACAATATGTGGTCAGTAATTTTTTGGACCATTATGAGCCAAAATCCTAAAATTGTATCTTTATATGTATCCTATTGAGGAAATGTGATTCAAGTCCAACCTTTAAATTCAATGTATATATATTTTTAATATGTGAAAGGTGTTTTCCTTGAAAAGTGTACAGTAGTTGTGTAATTCTTAATGTTTAGGGATCATGTGCAGTGGACAGAGGCGGACAAAGATAATGCACAGGTGAAAGCTGCCAAAAACTCCAAAGTGCACATTCCGTTAGGGGAACAAGGCAAGAATTTGTATTTGTATCAAAAATCACATTTCACCGCCATTACCTTGCAAATTAATTTTTTAAAAATCCTTTGTCCACAGGCAAATTTGATACAGAAGCTCGCCACTACTGGGAAAGGTTTTATGAGCTACACAAGGGTAAATTTTTCAAAGACCGCAAGTGGCTGCTCTTGGAATTCCCAGAACTACTTCCGTCAGATTCCAAAAGCCAAGACAGTGGCTTTGACGGGGAAAAGAATGCCAGACGGCAGGAACTCCACAGCCACACACACTTTGACTCTTCCTCAAACCATCGGCGCCTGTGTCAAGATGCACAACTGGAAACAAATGAAGCCGCTCTGCGGGTTTCTTACCCTGGACAACACTCTTCTTTCAGGATATTGGAGGTTTTGCTAAATATTATTTTGTGAATATGGGATAAACGGTTATGATAATTGATGGATTGATATACAGTATATTTTTGGCGTTGGTTTTATGTCAGCACGGTAGTCAAGTGGTGGGCACATATTTTGTAGGCTCGAGCTAACCCACAACGGATAAGCAGTGTCCAAAATGTGATGTTTTTACAGCCAAGCATACAAGTTAAATTAATGAGTCAGATGGGATTCATTTTTTATTAAATTTGCTCTACGCGCTTTGTGTAACTTACCGTATAACTTTACAGGTTGGATGTGGTGTTGGCAACAGTGTATTTCCAATTGTTAACAATATCAGGTAAGTGTCACGTGAAATAATACTTCACTCAGCATTGCTTTAACCTCTTCACAAGGTTTTGTGTATGAAATAACATTTGCAATCTCGTATTTGTTGTGAGCATTATTTTTGTTCTATTATTAACCTTTAATTTTGTCTACAGGGAAAACGGCGCATTTTTATACTGTTGTGATTTCTCCCCATGTGCTATTCAGCTGTTGAAGGTAAGAAGACTATTTGCATTTACATGCTGTCGCATTACATCTTATAGTATATTCTTGGGTCGTAAAAATGTCAGCATTCCCCCATCAGGTGCAGTACAACAATTCTTCATCAACATTAGTGTTGATTTTGAATCCCACCGATGTTGTCCCCCCACTCAGAGCCATCCCGACTTCGACCACTCGGTGTGCCATGCGTTTGTGCACGATGTTTGTGAAGAAGAGGGCTCTCTTCCCTTTCCGCCACAAAGTCTGGATGTTATTCTTGCCGTTTTTGTGCTCTCCTCCATTCATCCAGACAGGTGGGTGAAGTTTACTGCAAAAACACAGTTGAGGCTATTGGTGAACCTGTCAATGGAGTTTCCTGTTATGTGTTTCGTTTGACAGTAACTTTTAACTGTCATTAAGCCATCACAAGACAGCGTTCCTTTTGCTGTGCATATAGTGTAGGTAACGTTGTGGTCAGTGAAGTGACATTAAATGAGATTTCATCAACAGGATGCAAGGGGTGGTTAGCAGGCTAGCATCCTATCTGAAATTTGGAGGGATTTTCCTTTTTCGTGATTATGGGAGATATGACTTCTCTCAACTCAGGTTTAAGAAGGGTGAGTCGTGGATTTGTTGGACACACTTTTGACAGTCTCCTTTTTATAGTGTCTTGTGTGGATGTAGTCTATTAATAGGTATCGTCTTTTCGCAATCAGGTCGGTGCTTGTCAGACAATTTCTATGTACGAGGAGATGGAACTTGTGCTTATTTTTTCACAAAAGGTTTGTATATAAAACTACAATAATGCAGTTCAAATGACTCCACTGCAGCCGAGTTTGACTGGGTTTCATCTCCACAGACGAAGTTCACGGTTTATTTTCCAATGCTGGATTGGAGGAAGTACAGAATCTGGAGGATCGACGAATTCAAGTTAACAGAGGGAAAAAGGTTTCAATGCACCGGGTGTGGATGCAGAGCAAGTATAGGAAATCGCATCCACTTTCACCCTGTTAACACATGGGCCATGCACTTGTGTGTTTTTTTTAAATGTATATACAAATACTGTATGTCCTTTGGACTTCTTACTTCTGACATTCATTGTTTTTATACTTTGTACTATTTATCTGAAAGAGTGTGTGTGTGTGTAGTACATTTTGATATCACACATGTCAAACTCAATTCTGTAGTGTTTATTTTATGAGTAAAATGAAGAAATGCATTTTATTGTATAGTAAGTGTACCATGCATGAGATTTCAAACCACGCCACTGGAGCAAATATACTTAACTGGAAATTGCAACTCATTGCTGAAGAAATGCTAACAGGTTCGGTATGCTTCCACCTTGACGGCCAAAAAAAGGCATGGAAAAGCTGAGGCACTCTGTGACAGGGGAGTTTATTGCCCAACGCGTATCGATTTAAAAGAGTCTTCATCGGGGCTAATAATCTAATCTCGAAAGTTTTTTTTTTTTGGACCAATATATTTACAGTTGAGCCCTGGAGCGAAAATGGGTTATAATTGATTCCCATTGAAATGGCACAAATTGTCTATTTTGCCAATGAAGTAAAATTTATATTTGGGGGAATGAGTGTTTCCTTTATTTGTGGTTGTTGAGACAAAAAAAAAAAAAAAGAACTTGAATTTTTGCACACGGTGCGTGACGTCGTCTTCCACTTGAGGACCGAGTGAGGTAGCCCACGACACTCCACTCAAGTATACACAGTACAGTATACGTACCGAGGCTAGTACTCCACAAGCCAAGTCATAATTACTACCTTTCTCCCAGACGCGACTAGTAATTTCACCGCCGGCGAGTGAGGGAATGTATCGGCCTCGAGGCGTCAAGTACGCGGCAGAAAAGTAGCTTGATGAGTGTCCAAAGTAGTGGAAGTTTGGAGGGGCCGCCATCTTTGGTCCCAGCTCTCCACGTCCTCAACACGGACGGTGTTTTCAGCAACATACCACGGCGCTGCTGAAGGCCCTTGAAGGTATTGTGGAATGTTTTCGGGATGATTCATGTGTGTGTTTCTCTCCCTGGGTGTTTTTGTTTTTTTTGCGGGGGCAGAACGGGAAGGAAATTGCAGTGAGACGACGGGGAGTGAGTACGCAAAGTCGTGAATGTTAGCAGAATGTCGGCTCCAAAGTCCATTGAGGCTCTTTAGGCTACTAGCTAGCAACACTAAAGCATCGTCTTTTCCAGGGCCCCGGATTGCGAATATTCCCTTTCAGACAATTGCACGCTTCTTGTCGACGAGTATCAATGATTAGGAAAGGTTGCGATTGTTGTGGATGCGCGCAGCCATGTTATTAAGCATGCACCTTTTTGCACGAGCTAGTCAAGTTACCGATGAAGGTAGAGGGGGGAAAAATGTGGGGACAAAGCGATGTCTGCTGATGGTTCCCGATGTCTTTATCAGCAGTTGGCATGCTTGTACATAGGTGGACATCCACCATTGTGCGGCGATTGTCGTGTCACAACATGACGTCTATCATCACTTTGCACCAAGCTTAATATATGCGGCTAAGGCTTGACATGAGATGCTAAAAGAAACGACTTTAGCCTTACGTGACCTTTTTTTAATCAAATCAGCCAGGAGTAACTTGCCAAATCGGATGTCACTGCTTACAAAGCCACAAATTGTCACCATTTTAAGTTGAAAATGGGCACGTTTAGCCTGTGCATCTCGCTTTCTCTTGCACATCTCTCGTCTTTTCCTGGAAATGTTGACACGAATAGGAGATTGTGAATCAGACTGGGGTATGGAAACATGTTGTAACGGTGGCGAAATGCCAAACAATGACATTTAGTAAAAGTCCGATCCTAAACGCCCATTACAGTGAAGTTGTTGGAGGTGGGCCATTAATTAATGCCAGAGCATTTTAGGACTTTCTCAAGTGTCTCTGCCATAAACAGGTGGCCAGTGTGCTGAGCAGCATGGAGTTAAAATGACATTCACAGCCATGGCTGTAAGGGTTCAACCACTTGTTCTCGCAGGGGCTCGAATATAGATAATTCTCCTACACACAGAGACCTTCATGGGCAGAGCTTTATAAAAACACAGAGCTTGCTTGTATTAATGTTTCGGAAAGTTACTGGGTCAAAAGACAATGGGCTGTATTCCCCATGTCATTGTGACTTCAGTTGCACCAAAGAGGCCTTAGAGAAAGTGTTTTTAAAAAAAAAGATATCTTTGTATCCACCATATAAACAATATTTTCCCCCCTTTCAGATGACCGCCTTCACGAGGAAAACCCGGAGCAGTTTTATTGACTTAAAGAGCCGTAATCACGGGTGGTATCAGTTGTAAATCATTGCAACAGCTGTAGTAGCCAGCTCGAAGTAATGAGTCAGCAAGTTCTTGAGAAATCTTGGTCGACATCAATGTGCGCCATTACCCCTTTTAACAAATTATTTTCGACTCTTTTCATTGTCTTGCTGAAATGGCGGCAGGGACACAAAAAAGAAGCAAGCTGGCTTGTTCCTTGTTTGTTTGTTTTTTTAATCTACTTGGTAATCGTTTTGTCAGCTTTATCAACCTCACTTGCATTGTCCTTACCCCGTTTTTTTTGTTGCCCCCCCTGCTCCTCCTCACTAATTGTTTTTAGCGTTTGTTGACATTGTTACACTGCTGCAGCCGATGGTTTCACAAGGAATATGGGCTGCAGATTCTTTTGGCAATGGAGTCGTCCCTTGTTTATTGCGGAGGTTATGTTCCACAGCCCCCTGCGATAGACAATTGTGATTTTTATTATTATTATTTTTTTCTGGCAGATGTTGTGATTTTGATTTCATTCACCATTTTCTTCAGCTCAAGCTTCCATGCAACATTGCACAGTAAAACAAAACATAAACAGCGACAACGGTAATGTAAGGACACCAAAAGAGGCTGTGAAAGCTAACATCTTGAATGAAGTCTTGGACCAAAGAATTTAGTAAGTAGGGTTAATTGATAACACCAGTGAGTAGGGTATAAATAGTCTGCTGCGTACCAAATGTATCTTAATACACAAGTGAATAAAATTAGATGATCTACAATCTGAGGAAGGTTGTTTACATCTGTTACATCATGTTTACATCTCAAATTCAAAAGGGCTGATTTTATTTCTATCGCGAATTGTAAAACGGAAGTGTTTTTGTTGGCTTTGATTCATGCTTGGTTTATGATGTCGTCATGGTAAAGCTGGCCTGTGACTGCTCTCAGCAGTTGTCAAGTGACTTAAGACTTGGCAATTGGGCTGAAGATGATGGTACTTTGCATATTAGGAAAAACAAAACAAAAAAACAACCATGTGGATGTGACTAAAGCAGGCTTGACATAATCACAATATGTTGACTATTGAAAGAACCGAAACTCGCATTGTAATTATATATCAGAGGGGTATATTCAATTAATATTTGTTCCTGTCAAATATGTTCTGGCGTGCAAAGCACCGGTCTCAGCGTCATTTGAAATGTGTGCAAACGTTCATAAGATGGGCCTAAACATTCATTTTAAGCAAATGTAAGAAACAAACTACACAACTTACGAGTGAGCCGATTTAGGAGCTTTTCAGACACAATTTGATGACGCTTGGCCGATTTTTGGATCTGTCTTGAGTTTGAGCTAGCAAATTTGAAAACAAGCAGCAGTGAGAAATTCTTCGAAAAGAACCCAAGTGTGCTTGCCGCAAGCTGTTGATGGCCCCTGTTGATGGTTCAATTTCAAAAAATGAAAATAACACAAGGTGTTAATTCAACGTTTTTTGATGAGACACAAAATGCCAATTTTGCCAAGCAAACTGCAACGTGGAACTGCCTATTAAAAATAAATAAATAAAATAATTATAGTGGCTCAGATTCAACTCCCAAGTGCGACCTCACGTTACCTTGTCTGCTGAGGCTTAGGAGATGTGACAGAGCTTTTCACTTAAGAGCAAATGATGACGTCAAATCATCCTTGTGTCTTGCATCATTGAGAATGTAGAAATAAATTAATAACATTAAAAAAAAATGTCTAAAAAGTTTGGAATCGAACAAGGAATTCTGGCTGCACCTTAGTTTTTAGTGACAAGCCTTTAAATAATAATGAACCCGTCTCTCTTATTCTGTCCTAGTCTGTCTTCCTCCCCTTCTTTTTTATTTTAAATTCCATCCCACCAAAAGTTAACTTGGCCCTGCACTGTTTGTATTAACGTTACGATGCCTACTTTTATTTTTTCTCTGCTCAGTCTTTTGCAAAGCAGCTGTCCGGCTTGATCCGCGGATACAAAATGGTGGCATCGTTCTCGCGCAGGTTTACTGAGGCAGCAGACATGCCGGTGCCCCCGGGGAGCTCACGCAATAGCCTAATAAGAATTAATTATTCATCCTTGACTTGCTGTCGAAACATCGGCGCTGCACCCTCACATGACATTTGTGCTGAGCAATATGACTCGTTCCGTGCACCTTGCGACGGTCACAAGTCGTAAATATGATCTCCTCCGGTAACCCAGATGTGCTGCCGATTGTCGCTAATGTTCGCAGGCGCCATGGAGGAGCTGCACAGCCTGGACCCCCGCAGACAGGAGCTGCTGGAGGCTCGTTTTATGGGCGGGGTCGGCGGCAGCACCGGTGGCAGCACCGGTAGCACAAGCGGAGGAACTAAAGTGAGCCCTTCATTGATTCTTCTAAATAAAATAAATGCTCAGTCATTTGTGATGGCGTGTGTGTAACCTAAATGTTTACACATTTCATTCTAGGGTTTGACCAATAATGAATGTTCGAACCATAGTTTTGGAAGTTTGGGATCTTCAAGCGATAAAGAGTCAGAGGTACTTTTTTTTTCGGTGTTCAATTCCTCCGGCATTACGTGTGTGAAAGTTGTTTTTGCCCAAGTGTGTTTGTGTGCCTGTTTAAAACCACCATGTTGTGGTTTGGAGTTGGAAGCGTTGAAACGTCCTCATCGAGCCAAGCGGTACTCCCTTAACTTGTTTTTGTTTACAGTTATTTAAAACTGCAGCTTATGAAAACCTACAAAAATATTGACCTCCAATGAATTTTCCCAGAAAATCAATTTGCACCTCTGACAAATACGTTGAAAGAAGATTTTGGGTTGATTTTGTGGTCACGAAATGTGGCTTTAAGATGTGATAGAAGAGGAGCTTCTCTCTGTTCTTTGTCTTCATATTTTTCGGTCTCTTTCACTTCTAGGGTTCAGACGTGAAGCGAGGCGGCTCACCAGCCTACTCGGTGAGTTCGGGGGCCTGAATTATAACCTTAAGTGAGCCGAAGACAACGCTTGAGCTTAGGTTTATGTTTTCACGCTTTCCAGCCTTCTTTTCGTGAGTTTTGGCATCAAATTACAGCAATGCTTCCCCGCGAGGAAAGCAACGTTTATCGATCTTTTTGGTACAAAGGTTTCCAACTAAGATTACATAACTGGTGAGTTTGTCAGGGGAAAGTGTCGGTAATTGCGCAGGTGTTATTCGACGAGAATCCCAGACACATTGTCGAAAGCAGCACAGTCATTTTTTTTTTTTCTCTCTTCTCAAAAAAGACGCGACATTGTGAAACTGATCCCATGTGTAGCACTCATGTGTGACAATAATCCCGATCCAGCACTAGTTTAGAAAGTTAGTGTCCTGATTTATTTTCATTTTTTAATGAAATAGTCTATCTCTATTTAGACTCCAGAGAAGAAGCAGTCCGAAACACCCCGAGGCAGAAAAAGGAAGCCTGACATTCACTCAGAGAGTAGCCAAGGCGAGTATCTTTTTATTACCCTCTTATTATAATGTTCCATGCCGTCAGTGTCCTGTGAAAAAAAACACATACTGTTTATCCATTTCTATCATTTTTTTTGGGTACACTTTTACATCATGGGAACATTCGAAAAGGCGGACACCCCATTAACGTAAAAAAAAAAAAAAGAATCAGACTAACATTACTGTCCGTTTGCTTTCCTTTTTTCAGGAAAGACGACTGTGCGCGGCCCCAAGATAAGTGACTATTTTGATGTAAGTTTTCCATTTTGTTGTCAGCACCGCTCCCAATCTTATTTCTTCACTCTTTAAAAGAACACACACACAAAAAAAAAAGCAGGTCAGAAAAACAAAAGAGAAGCATGAGCAGATCTGCTGCTGTTGTCAGTGATGCCATTTTTTTCCCCCCCGCCTTTGGTCTCTTTATTTATTTCTTTTCCTTTCCTTGTAGTTCCAAGGAGGGAATGGGTCCAGCCCAGTGAGAGGCCTGCCGCCAGTGATTCGTTCCCCTCAGAATTCTCATTCGCACTCCACTCAGGGCACCGCTGTAAGCTTTGTCCAAAAATGTCTGCGCTGTGCCTCATTTGGAGTTTTTGGGCTTTCTCACCACAAACGCTATCTCTCTTCAGTTGCAGGGTAGACAAAACAGCTCCTCTCCCACCAGTCTGTCCTTTGGTGACCACATGGCACATCCAAAACAACTCGCGGTTAAATTTGTTCAGGTGAGGGACTTTTTCCGGATCGCCGTGCCGTTTTCGTCGCTCTTTTTCAGCCGTTTTTTTTTTATTGAGCTCCTTCCGCGTTATTTTTTTTCTTTGCCAACCAGACTGACCTCACGGTATTGAAGCTGGCCGCCCTCGAAAGCACGAAGAATCTCGACCTTGAGAAGAAGGAGGGGAGAATAGACGATTTGTTACGGGTGTGCGGCCGTCTCCTTTGCAAATTTGTCTGAATGGCGTCGCGCACAAACGAAACCTTTGATTTGTTTTTGAATGACAAAACTATGATTTTTTTTTTCCTCCTTCGGTAGGCCAACTGCGATCTCAGGAGACAGATAGACGAGCAACAAAAATTACTTGAAAAATACAAGGAACGCTTGAATAAATGCATCACAATGAGCAAGAAACTACTCATCGAAAAGGTACGTCTCAACCTCCAGACACAAAGACGAGATCTTTTTTTTTTTGGTGCGCTGTTTAGGTGCTCACCTTTGATTTTTGCGGCTCGGCAGAGTAACCAAGAGAAGCAGGCCTGTCGGGAGAAAAGCATGCAGGACCGACTCCGATTGGGCCATTTCACCACAGTGAGGCACGGCGCGTCGTTCACTGAACAATGGACGGACGGCTACGCCTTCCAGAACCTCGTCAAGTGAGACACTTTGACACGGTTGACGAATGCATGTCAGATTGAACAGATAATCGTTTTCAAATATTCTTCCTTGGCTAAGAATGCAAAAAAACCCAATAAAAAACAAGCTGCAGATCATCCAACTGCTATTCTTAGTGCGTTTGTTTTTTTAAAATGCAGCAGCATCAAAACAACACCCCAAATTTTTTTTTCCAGACAGCAGGAGTCGATCAATCAACAAAGGGAGGACATCGAGAGGCAGAGAAAACTACTGGCCAAGAGGAAACCGCCTTCGTCCAACAACTCTCAAGCGCCCGCAACAAACTCTGAGCCAAAGCAACGCAAAACCAAGGCGGTGAATGGGGCAGAAAGCGATCCTTTCCTGAAACCGAGCCTACCTCAGCTGTAAGTTCCCGTCTTGAGGGCGGATCGACGGCTCAAAAAAACGTCACTCTCGCTTCTCTTTCCATGATTATTATTCACATTGCGTTGTCGTTGTCACCATACCAAACGTCGGACTTTTATATTAAAAGTCAAAAGTGCCCATTTCTGACTTCACGTTTCGAAAACAGTACAAGCCCAACCCACTCCGAGACCTCGAGAAGCACTCATTGTACATTTTAGTGTGCCGCTTGTAAAGCAGTAACTAATTTTTGCACGTCTGGTTGCTTAATCGTGCCGCATCTGATAGAATTCAAATCTAAGTAAGCACGGGCGTTATTGTGTGTGTCTTCTTCAAAGGCTGACGCTAGCTGAGTACCACGAACAGGAGGAGATCTTCAAACTGCGACTTGGACACCTCAAGAAGGTTCGTTCAATCAGTGAGCGTGGAGCATCTTGCGGGAAGCAAAACATGACATCTGTGAGAATAATATGTGGCAAATCACAATCTTCTATAATCGGAAGAGTTGAACCCAGATTTTGGAAAAGTTTCTATTGTGGTTGTCATAACGACGATGGCTGTAGAAAGCCAATCGTTTAATATTCAACGCGGCGCATAAGATGCGGACGAGCCTTGCAGTCACGACTCTGAAGTTTCTTTTGCTTGCGCACGCGAATCTTTTACAGGAAGAAGCCGAGATCCAGGCGGAGTTGGAACGTCTGGAGAGGGTCCGCAACCTTCACATTCGGGAGCTGAAGAGATTAAATAACGAAGACAGCTCACAGTGAGTGCGAATCAATGTCGCTTGGCATTCACACAAGGCCGGTCTTCAAAATGCCGCTCTTTGCACAGCCGACAATTAAACGAGCAACAGTTATGGACCACATCCAACTGGCGGTATAAAAACAAATGGAAGTGACTTAGCTGTACTCGGTAAAAACACATCAATAATCTGTAGGAGACATCAATCTCAACATCAAGTTTTTTTTTTTCCTATTAAGGGGTTTCATATAAAAAAAGGTTTTAGTTATGACTATCTTAGGCACACATCTGCGCCTTACATTGGTGATGTAATTGTCGGCTTATTTTAATACTGAAAAGGCGTATGCCGAATGGAATCTCTCAAACTGGACACACCTGAAGTGTTATAATTATGAACCAGACCATTGAAGCTCCATCAAGTGACTTTCCAACGTGCGACCTACTGTGCCTCATTGAGTAATAAGTGCGCTTCCAAATTTGTCACTTTTGTGTTTTATTCCATGTGCAGATTTAAAGATCACCCTACGTTGAATGAACGATACCTGCTCTTGCACCTTCTTGGGAGAGGCGGATTTAGTGAAGTTTACAAGGCAAGTCATTCACGTTATTGGAAGTAAATTTGTTTTGTGGAGAGGGGGGAAAAAAAAAAACTAACAGCCTTCCATGCCGTGCCGTGCAGGCTTTTGATTTGATTGAGCAAAGGTATGCCGCTGTAAAAATCCACCAACTCAACAAAAACTGGAGGGACGAGAAAAAGGAGAACTACCATAAGTATGTCGGCTCACGCTGATGTATAGACGTTAGATTGAGGATGAAATGTTTTCCTGGAGTGTGCGTCTTCTAAGATCTGGACTGCCTCTCTCTACAGGCATGCGTGTCGAGAGTACAGAATACACAAGGAGCTGGACCATCCTAGAATCGTGAAACTTTATGACTACTTCTCACTGGACACAGACACGTTAGTCCCCTCGAGAATTGCGAGTACTGCTTCGGGAGCAGGGCTCATGCTTGACTTTTGTGGTCGGACTTTTAACGCCGCCGTCCTGTCTGACAGGTTTTGCACTGTTATGGAGTACTGCGACGGCAACGACTTGGATTTCTACTTGAAGCAGCACAAGCTCATGTCGGAGAAGGAGGCTCGGTCCATAGTCATGCAGATTGTGAACGCGCTCAAATATCTGAATGACATTAAACCCCCCATCATCCATTATGACCTCAAGCCAGGTAAATTTTTTTTTTTTTTTTTTTTTTTTTTTACTTTGGTCGATCAGTGGACCTTTGGGGTAAGAACTTGAATAAAGGCCATACCCCAAAAAAACAGTCAACAGCCACATGGGATAAATTGTAATGACATCACCACTTGACATAACATGCAGTCATTTTTTTTTTTTTTTAGTTAAATTTGCTGATTTAGAAACGGCACACTCACAAAAATGAATCGGGCCCATGAATTGTATATTATAAAATAAAATAAAAAAACTGGACACTATTTTATTAGCTAGGGTCTTCCGACTTATGTTACTTGGAGCACAGTGGCCCTTCAGTTGTCATTTTAGGGGCACATCCTGCAAAGTAAATATTCACATTTCCTCTTCAGTTGAACACAAAGCTGATGACCTCGTTGTTTTTCCGTTGTCAGGTAACATCTTGTTAGTGGATGGCACCGCCTGCGGCGAAATTAAAATCACTGACTTTGGTTTGTCTAAAATCATGGACGATGACAACTACGGCGTGGACGGCATGGACCTGACGTCGCAGGGGGCGGGGACATATTGGTGAGAGGTCCTACGTTGCGCGCAAGACTGTTCGGTGGAACAGTCGAAGTAAAACCGTTGCGGTCTAATCCTGTGTTAGGTACTTGCCTCCGGAATGTTTTGTGGTTGGGAAAGAGCCTCCAAAGATCTCCAACAAGGTGGATGTGTGGTCTGTTGGTGTCATCTTTTTCCAGTGTCTGTATGGAAGGAAGGTGAGGAGCAAATTGTCGTTTGTTCTTCTTTTTTCGAATGGTTGCAAGTGTTACCTGAAGATTAAGAATTGTCCCGTCCGTCTTCAGCCGTTTGGCCACAATCAGTCGCAACAGGACATCCTTCAGGAGAACACGATCCTCAAAGCTACCGACGTCCAATTCCCCGTGAAGCCTGTTTCCAGTCATGAAGCTAAGGTTTGTTTTGTTGTTTCGCCAGCCAGCAAGCATCGCATTTCAATTATTGCAGCTCTAATTTCAAAACGAGTTAGCCATCTGTTGGGTATAGGCTGTAGGATGAGATTAAACACAGATGATTTCAAAGTCGTAACATACCAAAATGACAAAAATGAGATTTAACGCTCCTGCCTTCAACCCCTACTGCTTGCTCCTCCTCTTCCCTTTTCAGGCCTTTATAAGGCGCTGCCTGGCGTACAGGAAGGAGGACCGCATCGGCGTTCACCAGATGGGAAGTGACCCCTACCTGCTCCCCCACATACGGAGGTCCAGCTCCTCGGGGAATCTCCAGATGAATGCAGCTGGCTCAGGGCCGGCCCCCTCCGGCATCATCTCATACTGACGGCCTGATACTGTGACGCAGCCTGACCAAGCGCACGGCGAGCCTCCCTGAGGCTAACGGCCAGCAAGCGGCGGGGGAGGGAAGCGGGGGGTGACCACATCTCACCGGCCGGGCCTCCTCTGACTTGATCGACAGATGCACGGGGACAGTAAAGGAATGTTTTGTTTTTGGGTTGTTTTTTTTTTTTGGCGGGGGGGTTTTTATGGAGGGGAGTCATGAAAGAAAATGCGCTTTTGGCCTCCAGCTGGTCATGATGTTTTCTTTCACCTTGTAGCGAATGCGACTGCCGCTGATGAAGCCAGTCTAGGTCTGGCAGCGCGAGCCGGGGGCAT